>NW_027012426.1:0-19525 GCF_036934945.1 Oncorhynchus masou masou
TTTAAATTGGGATTTAATGGAATTGAAAATGTTGGAGTTGTTGGACGCTCTGTTTGTACAGAGCCAGCAACAGAGCATTGTTCGGCTAAAGAAGTGCATAATATATTCGAATCCTGAGGATTATGATTCAAATGAGCCCCAAGAAGGTACATCGTCAGAAGGGTCACCCCACGAAGAAAACTAAGTCCGCGGCTGCGTCAACCACGCCCTGATTCCCCGAGGGCTGGTTCAACAATAAAAGGAGGGTCCTTAAAACCTACAGTTCTTCACTTACGCATTAACCATGGATATTCCTACCGCATACCAGAACTCCGAAACGTCATGGGGGCCCGACCCTAAGGATTGTATGCCTCGCAGCCCAACATTCTACTCCCCCCTGGCAAGACCCGCGACACCCCCTACATGTACACAGCCTGAGGACATGTTTGATGGGGTGGTCAGTACTATTTTTGTGGACACCATCAAGGCCTCTGTAGCCACGCTTTTAGACGTGGTGATTGGAGAATATATACGAGAAAAATGCATAGAAAAATGCATCGGTTGTGAGATCAATCACCCCAGCCAGCGCAGGCATCCATGCCTATACGACCCCCCAAGATACTACTTCTTCAACCATTTTGAGGCACTGGTGAAAAGACTTTGGTCCTGCAGGTTTATACCATCGCTGGTCAGAGCCCTGGAGTCTATGGGCCTTGTGCCGTCTATCCCCAGAGTTTACGGGGTAACCGAGGCATTCCTACATGAACTGAAGGAGGCAATCTACATCCACGAGAAACTCAAAGAAATCCGACACACCCTGGTGGACGATAACAAATACAGGGAGGCTGTGGTGGCTGATGTGATGACTTTCTGGCTCAATAAACCCCAAGAGACCGAGTGACATTTTTGTTATTTAGATGTAAAGCAATGGGTGCCTATGTGTATACGATGTTAGAGAGAATAAATACATTTTTTCTTTTGAGAGAACTTACAAATGTTATGAATCAAATTATTGAAAATAAAGTGAACAATGTATTGTTCTACACAACCCACAATTCCGGGACTAATGTAGAGCGTGTGCTGAAAATGGAACAATCATGAATCATGTACGACATGTGGGCGAGAGTCTACAATGGACACAAATGGTATCCCGTCTTGGGGGTGATTCTGAAGAACAAGAAACAACTTTGTCTAAGATTTTACTTTATTTGTTTGAAACACCATTTAATTCTAACATGTACCATATTTGTTGTTTATATACTTTTACAGCGGATGTGTGTGATTTAAAAATTCAACGACACAAGCCTGTTAATCTAAACCAAATATACAGGGTGTTGCATGATGTGATCATTGAGAAAACGGGGACATGTATCCTGCAACGAATTCTGAATTGTCTGTATACATAATACATAATGTTTTCTTGAAAATAAAAATCCCAAAAATGAAAATGAAATGTTGTCGTTATTTGAAGGTGGCTCATTAACGTTATTGTACCTCAGAGAGGCAAGACGGATGGCAGAGCAGATGTTGAAAAATATTTATTATAATCCCTCTAACCCTGGGTCTTATGGGGGTAAGGAACGTTTACAGAGAGCTTTAGCCGAAGAAACAGGTAGCCGGTTAAGCGATGCTAAATTAAATGAGTGGCTATCAGAGCAGGATGCGCACACTACATAAACCCGTAAGAAAACAATTTCCAAGAAATAGAGTTTTTTCTACCCAACCAATGTCCCAATTTCAGGCCGATCTATGTGACATGCAGGCACTTGCAGATAAAAATGATGGAAATCGCTACATGCTAATGGTTATAGATATTTTCTCTAAAATAGCTTTTGTCAGGGTCTTAAAAAATAAGAGTGGGGCAGAGGTGACCCGGGCCTTTGACTCTATCTTGAAGGAAGGAGGAGCCCCCAAGAAAGTGCAGACTGATGGCGGAAAATATTTTTTTTAATAATACTTTTCAGAAACTCGTGAAGAAGCACAATATAGTACATTTTGCTACATGCTCGGATTTGAAAGCTTCAGTTGTTGAACGCTTTAACAGAACTCTGAAGGAGCGGATGTGGCGCTATTTTACAGCTCACAACACACATAGATATATCGATATAGTTCAAGATTTAGTAATTAGGTATAACAATAGTTATCATAAGAGTATACGGATGAAACCCTCCGAGGTCTCTTCTGAAAACTCTTTTCAAGTCTTTAAAAATCTGTATGGTTTGTTCCCACTTCACTGTAAGAAAAAAATAAATTGTAAATTCATTGTGGGGGACTTGGTTCGTATATCCAATTTGAGGGGTGTTTTCGACAAAAAATATGAGCAAGGATACAGTGATGAGTTGTTCACGGTTGCCGAATGTCTGCCGCGCATACCCCCGCTCTACACATTAAACGATTATGACGGGGAACTTATAGAGGGATCTTTTTATGATAAGGAATTACAGAAGGTACAGTTGGGTAAAGACAAAGTGTTTCACGTGGAGGAGATTCTAGATCAAAAGAGAGAAAAGGGTCAAAAATGGGTGCTGGTCCGCTGGAAAAACTGGCCCCAAAGGTTCAACAGTTGGGTATTAGAGCAGGATGTGGTGGAGGCATCGGGGGTTAATTTAAACCCACATGCATGATAAAATACATCATCATTCGTGTGTACATCATGCATCATTGAACACAGCGGCTTCTACCTGACTCTCCCGAGTAATGCGTCCGCACATATATATCGTAATAATCAGAGTTCGAATTAGTTATCGGAACCTGCGAAACGTATTAAGGTTAAAAAAGGGTTCTATAGATCCGTTGACAGGATCGTCTCCGAGTTGAATGAACGCCTATCACTGAACAATATGGAAATATTCCTGATGTACAACCCTATACATAAACGTGTACAAATCTCAGGAGATGCTGCCTGGGGAATAAAGACCGGTGGTAATTTAGCCTACATGTTGGGGATGGGTCCCAATAAATGGACGTATGTGAAAGATAAATTATTCCCATTCCCCGCGGATATACATGCAGGATTTTACAACATATTTGTGTATACCGACATCATATCCTATCAAAGGGTCGGAGACAGCTGTGTGCCACTCCTGAGAACGGTACATATAGACGGAAAGGATGGGGACATAGTCACTGTCACCTACGACAAGCCACACTACGTACCTGTAAGCAAGAAATATATTGAAAACATTCTTGTTGAGCTTAAAACGGATCAGAACGAAAACATCGAATTTACTTATGGTAAAACGATTGTAAAAATCCACTTTAGACCCACCAAAACCTCTCTACATATATAATATTAGTATTATATATTTTATATACATAATACAAATAAATTAAAAAGGGTTATGGAACACCGACATCTTGACCCTAACCGGTATGTCTCACACTATGTTGATCAAGTGGGTAATGGGTTACCCGGCTATTATGGTTCCCCCACCATGTATGGTTCGGGGATAGGAGGTATATTTCGTAACCTCTTTAGGATGGTTTTACCGTTTATGAAGAGAGGCCTCAGCATAGCCAAACCGCATTTAAAATCAGCAGCAAAAGATATAGTAAGTGAGGTTGAAGCCAATGCTATGACCGGAAGGGCGTCACCAGATGTCGAGCGTCAAGAAGGCTCGGGGCTGATGATGTTGTCTCGAAGACCAAAAAAGAGACCTCCGGGTATAAGGCGCAGCGCTTGCGCCTAAAAAACGGAGGTTAACGGTTAAAAGAAACTCAGTTAGTCAAAGACGTGGTAAAGTGAGGAGGCCTGGACCAAAAACGGTAAAAAGAATACTCTGAAGTATTTTCTAAAAGAACAAGCAAATCAAATCAAATCAAATTTTATTTGTCACATACACATGGTTAGCAGATGTTAATGCGAGTGTAGCGAAATGCTTGTGCTTCTAGTTCCAATAATGCAGTAATAACCAACAAGTAATCTAACTAACAATTCCTAAACTACTGTTTTATACACAGTGTAAGGGGATAAATAATATGTACATAAGGATATATGAATGAGTGATGGTACAGAGCAGCATAGGCAAGATACAGTAGATGGTATCGAGTACAGTATATACATATGAGATGAGTATGTAAACAAAGTGGCATAGTTAAAGTGGCTAGTGATACATGTATTACATAAGGATGCAGTCGATGATATAGAGTACAGTATATACGTATGCATATGAGATGAATAATGTAGGGTAAGTAACATTATATAAGGTAGCATTGTTTAAAGTGGCTAGTGATATATTTACATCATTTCCCATCAATTCCCATTATTAAAGTGGCTGGAGTTGAGTCAGTGTCAGTGTGTTGGCAGCAGCCACTCAATGTTAGTGGTGACTGTTTAACAGTCTGATGGCCTTGAGATAGAAGCTGTTTTCAGTCTCTCGGTCCCAGCTTTGATGCACCTGTACTGACCTCGCCTTCTGGATGATAGCGGGGTGAACAGGCAGTGGCTCGGGTGGTTGATGTCCTTGATGATCTTTATGGCCTTCCTGTAACATCGGGTGGTGTAGGTGTCCTGGAGGGCAGGTAGTTTGCCCCCGGTGATCGTTGTGCAGACCTCACTACCCTCTGGAGAGCCTTACGGTTGAGGCGGAGCAGTTGCCGTACCAGGCGGTGATACAGCCCGCCAGGATGCTCTCGATTGTGCATCTGTAGAAGTTTGTGAGTGCTTTTGGTGACAAGCCGAATTTCTTCAGCCTCCTGAGGTTGAAGAGGCGCTGCTGCGCCTTCTTCACGATGCTGTCTGTGAGTGGACCAATTCAGTTTGTCTGTGATGTGTATGCCGAGGAACTTAAAACTTGCTACTCTCTCCACTACTGTTCCATCGATGTGGATAGGGGGTGTTCCCTCTGCTGTTTCCTGAAGTCCACAATCATCTCCTTAGTTTTGTTGACGTTGAGTGTGAGGTTATTTTCCTGACACCACACTCCGAGGGCCCTCACCTCCTCCCTGTAGGCCGTCTCGACGTTGTTGGTAATCAAGCCTACCACTGTTGTGTCGTCCGCAAACTTGATGATTGAGTTGGAGGCGTGCGTGGCACGCAGTCGTGGGTGAACAGGGAGTACAGGAGAGGGCTCAGAACGCACCCTTGTGGGGCCCCAGTGTTGAGGATCAGCGGGGAGGAGATGTTGTTACCTACCCTCACCACCTGGGGGCGGCCCGTCAGGAAGTCCAGTACCCAGTTGCACAGGGCGGGGTTGAGACCCAGGGTCTCGAGCTTGATGACGAGCTTGGAGGGTACTATGGTGTTGAATGCCGAGCTGTAGTCGATGAACAGCATTCTCACATAGTTATTCCTCTTGTCCAGATGGGTTAGGGCAGTGTGCAGTGTGGTTGAGATTGCATCGTCTGTGGACCTATTTGAGCGGTAAGCAAATTGGAGTGGGTCTAGGGTGTCAGGTAGGGTGGAGGTGATATGGTCCTTGACTAGTCTCTCAAACAACTTGATGATGACGGAAGTGAGTGCTACGGGGCGGTAGTCGTTTAGCTCAGTTACCTTAGCTTTCTTGGGAACAGGAACAATGGTGGCCCTCTTGAAGCATGTGGGAACAGCAGACTGGTATAGGGATTGATTGGATATGTCTGTAAACACACCAGCCAGCTGGTCTGCGCATGCTCTGAGGGCGCGGCTGGGGATGCCGTCTGGGCCTGCAGCCTTGCGAGGGTTAACACGTTTAAATGTTTTACTCACCTCGGCTGCAGTGAAGGAGAGACCGCATTTTTCCGTTGCAGGCAGTGTCAGTGGCTGGCACTGTATTGTCCTCAAAGCGGGCAAAAAACATTATTTAGTCTGCCTGGGAGCAAGACATCCTGGTCCGTGACTGGGCTGGATTTCTTCCTGTAGTCCGTGATTGACTGTAGACCCTGCCACATGCCTCTTGTGTCTGAGCCGTTGAATTGGGATTCTACTTTGTCTCTGTACTGACGCTTAGCTTGTTTGATAGCCTTACGGAGGGAATAGCTGCATTGTTTGTATTCAGTCATGTTACCAGACACCTTGCCCTGATTGAAAGCAGTGGTTCGCGCTTTCAGTTTCACGCGAATGCTGCCATCAATCCAAGGTTTCTGGTTAGGGAATGTTTTAATCATTGCTATGGGAACGACATCTTCCAACGCACGTTCTAATGAACTTCGCACACCGAATCAGCGTATTCGTCCAATATTGTTATCTGGCCTTGTCTAAACATGTCCCAGTCCACGTGATGGAAGCAGTCTTGGGTGTGGAGTCAGCTTGAGTCGGACCAGCGTTGGACAGACCTCAGCGTGGGAGCTTCTTTTTTAGCTTTTGTCTGTAGGCAGGTATCAGCAAAATGGAGTCGTGGTCAGCTTTTCCGAAAGGGGGGCGGGGCAGGGCCTTATATGCGTCGCGGAAGTTAGAGTAACAGTGATCCAAGGTTTTTCCGCACCTGGTTGCGCAATCGATATGCTGATAAAATTTAGGGAGTCTTGTTTTCAGATTAGCCTTGTTAAAATCCACAACAGCAATGAATGCAGCCTCCGGATAAATGGTTTCCAGTTTGCAAAGAGTTAAATAAAGTTCGTTTTCAGAGCCATCGATGTGTCTGCTTGGGGGGGATATATACGGCTGTGATTATAATCGAAGAGAATTCTCTTGGTAGATAATGCGGTCTACATTTGATTGTGAGGAATTCTAAATCAGGTGAACAGAAGGATTTGAGTTCCTGTATGTTTCTTTCATCGCACCATGCCTCGTTAGCCATAAGGCATACACCCCCACCCCTCTTCTTACCAGAAAGGTGTTTGTTTCTGTCAGAGCGATGCGTGGAGAAACCCGTTGGCTGCACCGCTTCGGATAGCGTCTCTCCAGTGAGCCATGTTTCCGTGAAGCACAGAACGTTACAGTCTCTGATGTCCCTCTGGAATGCTACCCTTGCTTGGATTTCATCAACCTTGTTGTCAAGAGACTGGACATTGGCAAGAAGACTGCTAGGAAGTGGGGCACGATGTGCCCGTCTCCGTAGTCTGACCAGAAGACCGCCACGTTTCCCTCTTTTTCGGAGTCGTTTTTTTGGGTCGCTGGCACCATGGCTCTTTTACACCACATGTCCTCTGAAGCTATAAAGACAGAGCTCGATCTTCTCACGGCCCCCTTAACCCAACATTCAGTTGGAGGTCCAGTTATGTAGAGATAGCCCCACTCTCTGCCATTACAGACAAAGGTCTGAGTTTTTCATACCAGGCCAAGGTGACAACTATCTGGACCTCAACAACACCTTGGTGCATTTGCGTCTAAAAGTGACCAAAAGAGATGGAACTAATATTGCAAACGATGCCAAAGTGAGTCTCATTAATTACCCAGTGGCCACCATCTTCTCCCAAGTGGATGTGACTTTGGGGGAACGTCTAATCAGTCAAAGCAGTGCCACATACCCATACAGGGCCATCATGGAGTGTTTACTCAACTACTCTGAAGACACTCCCAAGACCCAAATCAGCGCCGGGCTGTTTAGCAAGGATATTGCAGGAGGCTCTATGGAATCGACAGACCCATCCACCGGTGCAAACAAAGGACTGGAGGCATGCGCTCGCTACTGTGCCGAATCTCGAGAGTTTCATCTGCTAGGCCCTATACACTCTGACATTTTCTTTCAAGAACGTTTACTCTTAAATGCGGTTGATTTAAGACTAAAATTAACCAGGGCCAAGGATGAGTTTTGCCTAATGTCTGCACAGGACGGGGACTTTATTTTAAAAGTGTTGGGGGCCACGCTTTTTATTTAAAAAGTGTCTGTGTCTCCAGCAGTTCGTCTGGGTCACTCACAGGCTTTGATGAAAGGAAATGCCCTTTACCCTCTCCAAAGAATTACCATGACAACCTTTAGCATACCTGTGGGCAGCAGAATCTGCAGTCAAGAAAACCTATTTCTAGACCTTTTACCACGATACGTGGTTATAGGTTTGGTTGATCACGCCTCCAATACGGGCAGCTTAAATAAAAACCCATTTAATTTTCAACACTTCAATGCAGAGTATGTGGCTCTGTGTCAGGACGTCAGGACGTCAGGTCCTTGCTAAGGCTTTCCAACCGCAATTTAATAACAACATATCTGTGCGAGAATTTTACAATCTGGCTACCGGGAGGCATCTAAAAGACCTCTCTTTACCTATTGACAGAAATAATTTTGCAGAGGGTTACACAATGTATGCTTTCAATTTATCCCCTGATGATGACACCTCAGGAAATCTTTCGGTGGTGTCCCAAGGTAACCTCAGGCTGGAAATGCGTTTCCGTACATCTTTAGCCTGTACCGTTAGCATGATTGTTTATGCATGCTCTGATTCAATCTTGGAAGTGAATAGCCGAAGACAGGTTTTAGTAGATTATTATTAAGGATCGTTGAGCAAAGACATGAATACCCAAGAGTTGGAAGGGCTCATTAGCCGACTGATTGGAAAACAATTTTGTGGAGTGTTGGCTTGTGATGAATTACCTATGGAGAAATGGACGGAGCGGCCTGCCATGTTTATTGTCAATACCCATCCTAAACACATGCCTGGTGAACATTGGCTAGCTGTGACATTAGAAGAGGAAGGAGGAAGAAAAATCCACTTCTTTTGATTCCTATGGCTTTCCCCCCGGTTTTTCACATTTCCCCAAATCTAATAAATCATTTTTGACCAAAAACTGCTCAAAGATATACTACAGCATCAAACAAGTGCAAGATAACCTTTCCACTACAAACAAGCTACAACGTTATCATTACTTCTTAAATAATCCTTATAAAGAGACATAACATCTTCAAAAGAAACTCCCCGGGTTCTTTGGCATAGGTAGAATATACAGTGGTGACCGCATATTCTACCTATGCCAAAGAACCCGGGGAGTTTCTTTTGAAGATGTTATGTCTCTTTATAAGGATTATTTAAGAAGTAATGATAACGTTGTAGCTTGTTTTGTTAAAAAATATCAAAAGTGTTCAAATGTGTATCCTTTAAGACCGTGTAATCAAGGCGTATGCTCACGTCAAATGTTTCAAGAATGCCGCGAATGTTAAATTGCTTATTTTTTCAAATAAAATGTATTGAATTTAATCATAGTCATTCAAAAGTCATTCAAAAGTCTAACCACCCAGAGAGATCGGGATTAGGGAAAGGTCCGGAGGCGTTCAGGGGGGTAAATGGGTTATCATCATTAATTTCATAGGGATGCGGGGTTGTTGGGGCATCTTTAAGGGTGCTGTATCTCGTTGAAGGTTTGTGTTTTAAAGAGTGAATCTGTTGACAAAGCTTATAATTGGGTACACCCGAGAGTGGAATGTTGAGGATGGCCAGGGCCTTAAGAAACTGAAGCCACCCTGGAGGTCGTCTGTCATCAGCAACCTTGTGGGCCGATGTGGTACTTTTAAGCAAGTAAAGCATATGTGAACCCTTGATAACAGAACCCTGAAGGATAAACTCTCCTTTGTCGTTCCAAGTAGCTGCCCCATTTGAGTCTTTTATCTTGTTCATAATGTATCTAACATTTTTCCTGTTATGTGCCGGAACATGGGTTAACAAGTCATGCATAACTTTATCTTCAACAGGCATTTGATCTTCAGACAGTAAGCTCACAGGTACAGGCATTACAGGGGCTTGGCTCTCACTAGGCTCATCATCTTTTAAAGGGTCCTGTAGGGAAATAGTTAAATGGCCGGTCTCTCTCTCCCCTTGTTTCACCAAGGCCAAATACATTTGCAAGAGGTTTGTGTATTTTTGGACCTTATCATAGGGGTTCAATCATTTTTGATTCAAAATATCCTTCATGGCCGTATCAAAATCATTTTCCGCTGTTTGTCTGATATTTTCAGGACCCTGCACTTGTTTTTTAAGTCTATCCAACTCTTGTTGTGGCACCAGATACATTTTATTGGCCATCACCCTCTGTGTTCAACCCCCACGTCCTGCAGCAATAAGGGCACGGCTATACTTAGTAAAAGTAGAATAAAACCGCCAGACTGTTGTATGCTATGTCGTTTCTTTTGAAGACTGACCCGTTTATTGGCAAAGAGTTTGATCGCGGTCTTTTGTCTCTTTAATTTTTTCATTTGTGTCAGGGTGAGTGGAATGCGTCCTTTGAGAAGATTCAAAGCAATCTCACGTAGGGATAATTACTATGAGATCTGAAGAACAATGACCCAAGATGGCCTTCCGCTCATTAGATGAAGCCCCAACTAGGCTTCTCAAGAGGGGCAGGTTTCTTTTTAAACACAGAGACATAGCGGTTACTTTTTAGGAATGTACGCAGCCGGCCACTCCCACGGGAACAGACCTGTTCGTAGCCTCTGGTGTTCTGGAGTATTTGCTTTTAAATCCACGATTAAATAAGAAAATGGCGCTTTGGTAGCGTCCTCGTAGCTTTCCATGAAGTCGGATTTCCTTCCCGGGTACATCTGCTGAGCTAGAGTGTTAATTTGTAGTTTGTCTTGGTTTTGAACAAAACCATGTAATTGGCGTTCAAACTGATGGTGCGGCTATTTTTACCTTGGTGAAACACATTCTGCACCAAGTAAAGCACGGACAGGTTTCTATGATGAGTATATTGGGTAAACGCTCGGGCAATTTCGGGATGTTCGCTACCTGCAAATAGCATATCATCCAAAACCAGCAGATTGTTTTTATGAGGAGGTAAAAGTTCATCATCAGACAGGGATTCAGGTATTCCTTCAACAAACTTGATTTTTATTGTCTTCAACAATTCATCATACAGAGGTTGATAACAAGAATAAAACCACACAACATTATCAGGCTTTTGAGATAACACATGTTCAGAATTCTCTAAAATACTTTTTACAAAACAAGTTTTACCACTATTAGACGGCCCTGCGATTAAGGCCGAAAATAGTAGTTGCAACTGGGGGTCAAAACCTTCTACATCAGTCATTATATCTTAAGCTTTAATGACACACTGCGGCATGTAGCATATGTCAGTAGCCAAAGGGCAATGTGGTCCCGTCAGGCAAAAGCAGTCTCTTGTCATAGACTACCCTGAATATTGTAGTAAGTGGGGCCTTCCTCAGATGGAAGCCCTTTTTATCCCTAACAATCTTTTTGTAGGAGCTCAAAATCTCCAAGTCACTATTCCTGTCATTTAGGAACCCCTCGACCAAGCGTGTGATTGATTCCAAGTTTACCCGTTTTCCTAGTTTTGAGTCACGCCTTTGGCTTTCAACACCACGTGATTCTTTTTAGTCCTAAAAGCATAGCTTTTGGGACCACAGGAGGACCATTCTGTGATATGGTCACCCTCTTCGAGTTCACTCGTTAAGCCACCCAGATAGTTGCTGAGTGGGGGACTCCAATTCCACTGTTTGCTTACATAGACCACAGAGTCTGTGTCGTGGTAAAGAACCCGCCTCTACATTTACATTTACATTTAAGTCATTTGGCAGACGCTCTTATCCAGAGCGACTTACAAATTGGTGAATTCACCTTATGACATCCAGTGGAACAGCCACTTTACAATAGTGCATCTAAATCATTTAAGGGGGGGTGAGAAGGATTACTTTATCCTATCCTAGGTATTCCTTAAAGAGGTGGGGTTTCAGGTGTCTCCGGAAGGTGGTGATTGACTCCGCTGTCCTGGCGTGGTGAGGGAGTTTGTTCCACCATTGGGGGGCCAGAGCAGCGAACAGTTTTGACTGGGCTGAGCGGGAACTGTACTTCCTCAGTGGTAGGGGGGCGAGCAGGCCAGAGGTGGATGAACGCAGTGCCCTTGTTTGGGTGTAGGGCCTGATCAGAGCCTGGAGGTACTGCGGTGCCGTTCCCCTCACAGCTCCGTAGGCAAGCACCATGGTCTTGTAGCGGATGCAAGCTTCAACTGGAAGCCAGTGGAGAGAGCGGAGGAGCGGGGTGACGTGAGAGAACTTGGGAAGGTTGAACACCAGACGGGCTGCGGCGTTCTGGATGAGTTGTAGGGTTTAATGGCACAGGCAGGGAGCCCAGCCAACAGCGGTTGCAGTAATCAGACGGGAGATGACAAGTGCCTGGATTAGGACCTGCGCCGCTTCCTGTGTGAGGCAGGGTCGTACTCTGCGGATGTTGTAGAGCATGAACCTACAGGAACGGGCCACCGCCTTGATGTTAGTTGAGAACGACAGGGTGTTGTCCAGGATCACGCCAAGGTTCTTAGCGCTCTGGGAGGAGGACACAATGGAGTTGTCAACCGTGATGGGCGAGATCATGGAACGGGCAGTCCTTCCCCGGGAGGAAGAGCAGCTCCGTCTTGCCGAGGTTCAGCTTGAGGTGGTGATCCGTCATCCACACTGATATGTCTGCCAGACATGCAGAGATGCGATTCGCCACCTGGTCATCAGAAGGGGAAAGGAGAAGATTAATTGTGTGTCGTCTGCATAGCAATGATAGGAGAGACCATGTGAGGTTATGACAGAGCCAAGTGACTTGGTGTATAGCGAGAATAGGAGAGGGCCTAGAACAGAGCCCTGGGGGACACCAGTGGTGAGAGCGCGTGGTGAGGAGACAGATTCTCGCCACGCCACCTGGTAGGAGCGACCTGTCAGGTAGGACGCAATCCAAGCGTGGGCCGCACCGGAGATGCCCAACTCGGAGAGGGTGGAGAGGAGGATCTGATGGTTCACAGTATCGAAGGCAGCCGATAGGTCTAGAAGGATGAGAGCAGAGGAGAGAGAGTTAGCTTTAGCAGTGCGGAGCACCTCCGTGATACAGAGAAGAGCAGTCTCAGTTGAATGACTAGTCTTGAAACCTGACTGATTTGGATCAAGAAGGTCATTCTGAGAGAGATAGCGGGAGAGCTGGCCAAGGACGGCACGTTCAAGAGTTTTGGAGAGAAAAGAAAGAAGGGATACTGGTCTGTAGTTGTTGACATCGGAGGGATCGAATGTAGGTTTTTTCAGAAGGGTGCAACTCTCGCTCTCTTGAAGACGGAAGGGACGTAGCCAGCGGTCAGGGATGAGTTGATGGCGAGGTGAGGTAAGGGAGAAGGTCTCCGGAAATGGTCTGGAGAAGAGAGGAGGATAGGGTCAAGCGGGCAGGTTGTTGGGCGGCCGGCCGTCACAAGAAGCGAGATTTCATCTGGAGAGAGAGGGAGAAAGAGGTCAGAGCACAGGGTAGGGCAGTGTGAGCAGAACCAGCGGTGTCGTTTGACTTAGCAAACGAGGATCGGATGTCGTCGACCTTCTTTTCAAAATGGTTGACAAAGTCATCTGCAGAGAGGGAGGAGGGGGAGGGGGAGGAGGATTCAGGAGGGGAGAAGGTGGCAAAAGAGCTTCCTAGGGTTAGAGGCAGATGCTTGGAATTTAGAGTGGTAGAAAGTGGCTTTAGCAGCAGAGACAGAGGAGGAAAATGTAGAGAGGAGGAGTGAAAGGATGCCAGGTCCGCAGGGAGGCGGTTTTCCTCCATTTCCGCCGGCTGCCCGGAGCCCTGTTCTGTGAGCTCGCAATGAGTCGTCGAGCCACGGAGCGGGAGGGAGGACCGAGCCGGCCTGGAGGATAGGGGACATAGAGAGTCAAAGGATGCAGAAAGGGAAGAGAGGAGGGTTGAGGAGGCAGAATCAGGAGATAGGTTGGAGAAGGTTTGAGCAGAGGGAAGAGTTGATAGGATGGAAGAGGAGAGAGTAGCGGGGAGAGAGAGCGAAGGTTGGGACGGCGCGATACCATCAGTAGGGGCAGTGTGGGAAGTGTTGGATGAGGCGAGAGGGAAAAGGATACAAGGTAGTGGTTGGAGACTTGGAGGGGAGTTGCAATGAGGTTAGTGGAAGAACAGCATCTAGTAAAGATGAGGTCGAGAGCGTATTGCCTGCCTTGTGAGTAGGGGGGAAGGTGAGAGGGTGAGGTCAAAAGAGGAGAGGAGTGGAAAGAAGGAGGCAGAGAGGAATGAGTCAAAGGTAGACGTGGGGAGGTTAAAGTCGCCCAGGACTGTGAGAGGTGAGCCGTCCTCAGGAAAGGAGCTTATCAAGGCATCAAGCTCATTGATGAACTCTCCGAGGGAACCTGGAGGGCGATAAATGATAAGGATGTTAAGCTTGAAAGGGCTGGTAACTGTGACAGCATGGAATTCAAAGGAGGCGATAGACAGATGGGTAAGGGGAGAAAGAGAGAATGACCACTTGGGAGAGATGAGGATCCCGGTGCCACCACCCCGCTGACCAGAAGCTCTCGGGGTGTGCGAAGCTGCTCCATGAGCGTGTACAGTTCAAGTCAGCCATAGGCCGTGGTAAATGCTGCAAGAAACACATTTACATTACCCGGGGGTAGAAGCCACTTCTTGTTACGTCACCATTGCACCATGGCAATGTCTTGACTCAAGAATGAAAAATGTGAAATTTCGTATTGTTCCGAAAAAACAAATTCCAAAAATTCTTCGGGGTCTTTAATAATCGACGTTGTTAGCATATTACATCTCTGCGATAATTTGCCCCAAAGCGAATTTAAATACAATTTCGACACATTTCGTTTGGTTTTGTTGACCTCTATTCTGTCAGGGTCAAGAAGTATGCCTTCTCTGTCGTGATAGTCTTGAATGTACCCGTCTTTGCTCTCTTGATCTGTGACCGATGCAGGATAGCCTGAAGCCATTTGCTTGCATCTCAAGAAGGTCTTGATGTACTCTTTAACTTCTTGCATCGAGCAATCCCGGATCCGGGATCCTATTTATAGCCTCAAGCTCATTAGCATAACGCAACGTTAACTATTCATGAAAATCGCAAATGAAATTAAATAAATATATTTGCTCTCAAGCTTAGAATTTTGTTAACAACACTGTCATCTCAGATTTTCAAAATATGCTTTTCAACCATAGCTAAACAAGCATTTGTGTAAGAGTATTGATAGCTAGCATAGCTATAAGCCTAGAATTCAGCCAGCAACATTTTCACAAAAACAAGAAAATCATTCAAATAAAATCATTTACCTTTGAAGAACTTCAGATGTTTTCAATGAGGAGGCTCTCAGTTAGATAGCAAATGTTCAGTTTTTCAAAAAATATTATTTGTGTAGGACAAATCGCTCCGTATTGTTCACGTTTGGCTATGAAAAAAACCTGTATCCAGTTTTGGCTCAAGCTCATTAGCATAACGTAACGTTAACTATTCATGAAAATCGCAAATGAAATGAAATGAATGTGCTAGCTCTCAAGCTTAGCCTTTTCTTAACAACACTGTCATCTCAGATTTTCAAAATATGCTTTTGAACCATAGCAATACAAGCATTTGTGTAAGAGTATTGATAGCTAGCGTAGCATTTAGCGTAGCATTTAGCGGGCAACATTTGTACAAAAACCAGAAAAGGATTCAAATAAAATCATTTACCTTTGAAGAACTTCGGATGTTTTCAATGAGGAGACTCTCAGTTACATAGCAAATGTTCAGTTTTTCCTGAAAGATTCTTTGTGTAGGAGAAATCGCTCCGTTTTGTACATCATGTTTGGGTACCAAAAAAAAAACGAAAATTCAGTCATCAAAACGGCGAACTGTTTTCCAAATTAACTCCATAATATCGACTGAAACACGGCAAACACTGTTTAGAATCAATCCTCAAGGTGTTTTTCACATATCTCTTCATTGATATATCGTTCGTGGATGTCTACTTTCTCCTGTGAATCACTTGGAAAAAGACGTGCAGTTGAAGATGACGCACCAATTTCGACGGAGGACACCGGGCGGACACCTGGCAAATGCAGTCTCTTATGGTCAATCTTCCAATGATATGCCTACAAATACGTCACAATGCTGCAGACACCTTGGGGAAACAATAGATCGGGCAGGCTCATAGCTCAAGATAGTAAAATCTTGTGTTTTGTAGACCCAGCCTTCAGCCATATAAGGAGACAATGAAAAACAGAGCCTCAAAAATCCTGCTCATTTCCTGTTTGAAGTTTCATCTTGGTTTCGCCTGTAGCATCAGTTCTGGGGCACTCACAGACAATATCTTTGCAGTTTTGGAAACGTCAGAGTGTTCTCTTTCGAAAGCTGTCAATTATATGCATAGTCGAGCATCTTTTGGTGACAAAATATTGCGCTTAAAACGGGCACGTTTTTTTATCCAATAATGAAATAGTGCCCCCATAGATGTAACAGGTTATTAAAAAGAGTGACTGATTTCTTGGAAAAGTTCCACACTTCAAAGATTTTGGCCACACGATACCCCATCTCTAAAGCCTTAGAGAATTCAACTGTGACCCAAACCCCTGTCAGGGCTCTTTCTTGATCTGAGTGATCACATGGGGTTTGTTTGTTTTCACTGCAGGTGCGACAAAGGGGAAAGAAAAGTTTTCCTTGAGGGCCCCTTTAAGGCAACACTGGTATAAACAAACCCCTAGGAGGGTAGACAGTTGCTTTGATCAGACCAAAATAGTTTTGAGGTAAGTCAAAATCGCGATGAATAATTTCCGGATGCCCCATAGGATAGCATGAGGAACTCATTACATGAGGATAAAGGGATGTAAAATCTACATAGCCTATTGTCTCGTCGGGTTGTGCTACATACCGCAAGGTCAAAGCATTGGTGCGGCCGCCATACAAGGCCTGTCGGGGTTCCAGGGGTTCTGGGGTGTCATAGCTGGAAAGGAAGGCTTGAGCATGAGGATCAGACTTTTTGAGGGTGGTCCATTCTTGCTCCCACAAAACCTCCACTTTTAGCCCGTAAGTAGCCTGTAAAGAATCCAATTTGTCTTGAAACTCTTGGTACATTTCCCCAAAAGTCTTTTGGGTTAGGACACACATGGCCTGGGGCACAAAGCAAGATTTACAACCATGGAAGAAACAACCGTTGTACTCATACATGGTCTCAACCCCGTCAATCTGGGTGTAGCCATCTACATGGTAAGAGCCAAACGCCTTCTCCCCCCGATTCAAAGCATGTTGAATAAAAATGTCTTTATCCTGGGCCATATACTCCAACCATTGAATGGACCCACTAGAGTATGACTTGAATTGGCGTCGGTAGTTGCCAGGCGAGGGGATGGCTATAGAGCACATATGTCAGAGTCAAGGCCCGCGGGCCACATCCGGCCCGCGAGAAGGTTTTTTACGGCCCCTGGGATGATCTTGATTTATTATTAGAACCGGCCCGCAGACCGCAGCAAGCCGGCAGCCCGCAGATCTTTTACACGCACCAATACTACATTTCCCACAATGCAACGGTGACGCACCGAGCAGTAGGCTGCTTCATTTCAATATTTATTGGCACAGCAGTCGTCAGCATCACAGTAAAATTAACTTTCAGATACCCATCAAAAATGGCAAAACGGAAGGTGGACACTGAGAACCGGGGTTTCAAACAAGGTGGGAGTCGGAGTATATGTTCACGGAGGTAGCTGGAAAACCTGTGTGTCTTCTGTGTGGAGAAAGTGTGGCGGTACTGAAAGAGTATAATCTGAGACGACATTATGAAACGAAACACGCGGACAAAAACAAGAATATGGACATGGAACAAAGGCTACAAAAGGCAGAGGAATTAAAACGAGGCCTCAAATCTCGACAGGCTCTGTTCAAAAAGCCAAATCACAAGGTATTTCAATCCAATTATATTTTAAAAATATTTCAGTTGAGTGGATGATAGAAAATTGCTATTATTGTTTTTTTCTTTGAAGTAAATTTAGCCCACTTTTGCTAAAATAGAAAATATAGGCTACTGATGGTGCCTTGAATACCGGTTTCTTTCATTTAATGTTCATGTTATGGGGATTTTTATATAAAGGAAATTTGTCTTTTGTGTCTGTTGAAAATTAAAGATTACTGACAGAGCCATAAGAAAATATTGCTTTATTTATCTGATCATATTGGAATATATTTGTTAGGTTTTCAGTAGGTTCAATTAGGTTCACTAGACTATATGCGTCATTTAAAAATTTTTCAATGAACATTCGAACAGTCCGGCCCTCGGCTTGTAGCTAAATTTTTTATTTGGCCCTCCGTCCATTTGACTTTGACACCCCTGCTATAGAGGATGTAGGCAGATAGTGTGTATGATAGGTTTTCATGCATGTCGATGCAATAGTTGTACAACTCCAGGGGTCAATGCCTGCATCTTTGATTACCTCTTCTCTGAATCTGAGGCATCCTTCACGAAGTCTAACCACATCATTGTCACAGTATGATTCCATCTCTTTATGGAAATCAAAGGTGCCATGTCTTACTGTCTCGTACCACGACATGAATCTCTCTCGCTCTTTGGGAGACATTTGATCACACCCGTACATTTCAGGGCTGGGATATGATCCTACATAATGTAGATTCTCCTCAGATGTGAAGAAGTGGGGGAACCAACCTTTCACAGAGTTTTCAAAACCCAAGGCCTCTGGCATTTGAGCCAATCGCATGGGTAAGAAGCTTAAACTGTCAATGTATCTCTGGTTGAAGGCTGGGTCTACAAAACACAAGATTTTACTCTCTTGAGCTATGACACTGGGTGCCACGCCTTGCTGTATCAAGGGGTTCAGAAGAAGGTAAGAGTCGTAGGCTTATACAACACAGTTTCCAAAAAGTAGTAGCATTAGTCACGTAAACACAGAAATAAACAAATGGCACATTGGATTCCTAATTTTAAAAATAAGTGGTGCTTTTCTTAACGACATGTGCGGTGGCAATCCTTACAGGGTGTCAAATTTAAGGGATGCATTGGGCAATCTGCATCCTGACATACTGAACAGTTATAACGGCACGAGTGCCCCCCCTTTCGGGTGTAGCCGGTATGGCAGGATGGACACATATGGTGCGCCTAAAAAAGCAGTGATGTTGGTAACGGCGTAGTAATGTTCGTTTTGCACATAAAAGTACAGAATCTGAGGATGCGGTTGGGGGTTGTTTTGGAACTTCAAGAGAGCTGCATTAGCTCTACTGTGGTACAAAACCACAATCTTGATAATCAGAAAGTTTTCAAATTTGACTATGTCAGAGAAAGCCACAGCATCCTGTATACCGAGACCCACGGCCGTTTGGATCTCTCTAGCCTTTTGCAATGCCGTCTGATCAGTACATCCAGGGTTAAGTAAATGCGCTAGGCCTATTGCAAAACATAGCTTATTATCGGGATTGTGAACGTTTATGAGGTAGGCCCTTTTATTGTTCATGATTTCTGACTGCATTAGGCTATCAAGCTTCCTTCTCTGCCCACCACCACCCTGGGGTTGACGTATTATTTGCACTACAAGCTCGAGGGTCCGATCTGCTATGACGGCTAAATTTGACTGAACAAGGCGTTCTAGCAGCGCGATAAATTGTTCAAGATCTGCTTCGCCATTGGGTAAAATAAGAGATACTGTGTTATGCAGGCTATCTCCACAAATCTCCAATTGTAAGATATCACGTGTTTCGCCATAATCTCTTGCCATCTCTAACAGATCGTTCAGAGTGTAAATTATCATTACGTAAAACACAGCATAGTCAAGATTCTGATTCGCCCATAGGAAATTGAAAAACTGTCAAATCTCTGTATTGTTGAATTTATTCCGGTACACAACCCGGACACGTCTATCAATACCATCTCCCTACAGATTTTATTAGACAATTTTACAATTCCCCAAAAACATCATGTGGCGTTTCAGACTCTATGGACATGGGCGTTAAAACCTGGGATGG
>NW_027012427.1:0-12500 GCF_036934945.1 Oncorhynchus masou masou
TACTATGAGAAAACAACAAACCACCCTGACCATTGAGGTTGATGTCTGTATAATGTTTTTACTATGCGAAAACAACAAACCACCCTGACCATTGAGGTTGATGTCTGTATAATGTTTTTACTATGAGAAAACAACAAACCACCCTGACCATTGAGGTTGATGTCTGTATAATGTTTTTACTATGCGAAAACAATAAACCACCCTGACCATTGAGGTTGATGTCTGTATAATGTTTTTACTATGCGAAAACAACAAACCACCCTGACCATTGAGGTTGATGTCTGTATAATGTTTTTACTATGAGAAAACAACAAACCACCCTTAGCATTGAGGTTGATGTCTGTATAATGCTTTTACTATGAGAAAACAACAGAACACACGTTACCATTGGGTAATGGGGTCCTGTGTGGCTCAGTCAGTAGAGCATGGCGCTTGCAACGCCAAGCGTCGTGGGTTCGATTCCCGCTGGGACCACCCATATGTAAAAGTAGTGGCCCCAGCCGACTTGTAAGTCGCTTTGGACAAAAGCGTCTGCTAAATGGGATATATTATTATTATATTATATCATTATTAATGTCTGTATAATGTTAACATTGGGTAATGTCTGTGTAATGTTACCATTGGGTATTGTCTGTATAATGTTACCATTGGGGGTCATGTCTGTGTAATGTTACCATTAGGGGTAATGTCTGTGTAATGTTACCATTGGGGGTCATGTCTGTGTAATGTTACCATTAAGGGTCATGTCTGTGTAATGTTATCATTAGTGGTAATGTCTGTATAATGTTACCATTGGGGGTAATGTCTGTATAATGTTACCATTGGGGGTAATGTCTGTGTAATGTTATCATTAGTGGTAATGTCTGTATAATGGTACCATTGGGGGTAATGTCTGTATAATGTTACCATTAAGGGTAATGTCTGTATAATGTTACCATTAAGGGTAATGTCTGTGTAATGTTACCATTAGGGGTAATGTCTGTATAATGTTACCATTGGGGGTAATGTCTATGTAATGTTATCATTAGTGGTAATGTCTGTATAATGTTACCATTAGTGGTAATGTCTGTATAATGTTACCATTAAGGGTAATGTCTGTGTAATGTTATCATTAGGGGTAATGTCTGTATAATGTTACCATTGGGGGTCATGTCTGTATAATGTTACCATTGGGGGTCATGTCTGTGTAATGTTATCATTAGTGGTAATGTCTGTATAATGTTACCATTAGTGGTAATGTCTGTATAATGTTACCATTAAGGGTAATGTCTGTGTAATGTTATCATTAGTGGTAATGTCTGTATAATGTTACCATTGGGGGTCATGTCTGTATAATGTTATTATTAGTTGTAATGTCTGTATAATGTTACCATTGGGGGTAATGTCTGTGTAATGTTATCATTAGTGGTAATGTCTGTATAATGTTACCATTGGGGGTAATGTCTGTGTAATGTTATCATTAGTGGTAATGTCTGTATAATGTTACCATTGGGGGTAATGTCTGTGTAATGTTATCATTAGTGGTAATGTCTGTGTAATGTTACCATTGGGGGTAATGTCTGTGTAATGTTGTCATTTGTGGTAATGTCTGTATAATGTTACCATTGGGGGTAATGTCTGTGTAATGTTATCATTAGTGGTAATGTCTGTGTAATGTTACCATTGAGGGTAATGTCTGTGTAATGTTATCATTAGTGGTAATGTCTGTGTAATGTTACCATTGGGGGTAATGTCTGTGTAATGTTACCATTGGGGGTAATGTCTGTGTAATGTTACCATTGGGGGTAATGTCTGTGTAATGTTACCATTGGGGGTAATGTCTGTGTAATGTTACCATTGGGGGTAATGTCTGTGTAATGTTACCATTGGGGGTAATGTCTATGTAATGTTACCATTGGGGGTAATGTCTGTATAATGTTACCATTGGGGGTAATGTCTGTGTAATGTTATCATTAGTGGTAATGTCTGTATAATGTTACCATTGGGGGTAATGTCTGTGTAATGTTATCATTGGGGGTAATGTCTGTGTAATGTTACCATTGGGGGTAATGTCTGTGTAATGTTACCATTGGGGGTAATGTCTGTATAATGTTACCATTGGGGGTCATGTCTGTATAATGTTATCATTAGTGGTAATGTCTGTGTAATGTTATCATTAGGGGTAATGTCTGTGTAATGTTATCATTAGTGGTAATGTCTGTGTAATGTTATCATTAGGGGTAATGTCTGTGTAATGTTATCATTAGTGGTAATGTCTGTATAATGTTATCATTAGTGGTAATGTCTGTATAATGTTATCATTAGTGGTAATGTCTGTGTAATGTTATCATTAGTGGTAATGTCTGTGTAATGTTATCATTAGGGGTAATGTCTGTGTAATGTTATCATTAGGGGTAATGTCTGTATAATGTTATCATTAGTGGTAATGTCTGTGTAATGTTATCATTAGGGGTAATGTCTGTATAATGTTATCATTAGTGGTAATGTCTGTGTAATGTTACCATTGGGGGTAATGTCTGTATAATGTTATCATTAGTGGTAATGTCTGTATAATGTTATCATTAGTGGTAATGTCTGTGTAATGTTATCATTAGGGGTAATGTCTGTGTAATGTTATCATTAGGGGTAATGTCTGTGTAATGTTATCATTAGTGGTAATGTCTGTATAATGTTACCATTGGGGGTCATGTCTGTATAATGTTACCATTGGGGGTCATGTCTGTATAATGTTACCATTGGGGGTAATGTCTGTATAATGTTATCATTAGTGGTAATGTCTGTATACTGTTACCATTGGGGGTAATGTCTGTGTAATGTTACCATTGGGGGTAATGTCTGTGTAATGTTACCATTGGGGGTAATGTCTGTATAATGTTATCATTGGGGGTAATGCCTGTGTAATGTTATCATTGGGGGTAATGTCTGTATAATGTTACCATTGGGGGTAATGTCTGTATAATGTTACCATTGGGGGTAATGTCTGTGTAATGTTACCATTGGGGGTAATGTCTGTGTAATGTTACCATTGGGGGTAATGTCTGTGTAATGTTACCATTGGGGGTAATGTCTGTGTGTAACAGTCGTCGTCTGATGAGGAAGAATCGGACCAAAGTGCAGCGTGGTGAGTGTTCATGACTTTTATTAAACTGAACACGAGAACAAACTAACAAAGTGAATAAACAAAACCTGGACTACTGTATGTGCATTATGTTATGCTGCTGGACTACTGTATGTGTGTTATGTATGCTGCTGGACTACTGTATGTGTGTTATGTATGCTGCTGGACTACTGTATGTGTGTTATGTATGCTGCTGGACTACTGTATGTGTGTTATGTATGCCCTGCTGGACTACTGTATGTGTGTTATGTATGCCCTGCTGGACTACTGTATGTGTGTTATGTATGCTGCTGGACTACTGTATGTGTGTTATGTATGCTGCTGGACTACTGTATGTGTGTTATGTATGCTGCTGGACTACTGTATGTGTGTTATGTATGCTGCTGGACTACTGTATGTGTGTTATGTATGCTGCTGGACTACTGTATGTGTGTTATGTATGCCCTGCTGGACTACTGTATGTGTGTTATGTATGCTGCTGGACTACTGTATGTGTGTTATGTATGCTGCTGGACTACTGTAGGTGTGTTATGTATGCTGCTGGACTACTGTATGTGTGTTATGTATGCCCTGCTGGACTACTGTATGTGTGTTATGTATGCTGCTGGACTACTGTATGTGTGTTATGTATGCTGCTGGACTACTGTATGTGTGTTATGTATGCTGCTGGACTACTGTATGTGTGTTATGTATGCTGCTGGACTACTGTATGTGTGTTATGTATGCTGCTGGACTACTGTATGTGTGTTATGTATGCTGCTGGACTACTGTATGTGTGTTATGTATGCCCTGCTGGACTACTGTATGTGTGTTATGTATGCTGCTGGACTACTGTATGTGTTTTATGTATGCTGCTGGACTACTGTATGTGTGTTATATATGCTGCTGGACTACTGTATGTGTGTTATGTATGCTGCTGGACTACTGTATGTGTGTTATGTATGCTGCTGGACTACTGTATGTGTGTTATGTATGCTGCTGGACTACTGTATGTGTGTTATGTATGCCCTGCTGGACTACTGTATGTGTGTTATGTATGCTGCTGGACTACTGTATGTGTTTTATGTATGCTGCTGGACTACTGTATGTGTGTTATGTATGCTGCTGGACTACTGTATGTGTGTTATGTATGCTGCTGGACTACTGTATGTGTGTTATGTATGCTGCTGGACTACTGTATGTGTGTTATGTATGCTGCTGGACTACTGTATGTGTGTTATGTATGCTGCTGGACTACTGTATGTGTGTTATGTATGCTGCTGGACTACTGTATGTGTGTTATGTATGCCCTGCTGGACTACTGTATGTGTGTTATGTATGCTGCTGGACTACTGTATGTGTGTTATGTATGCTGCTGGACTACTGTATGTGTGTTATGTATGCTGCTGGACTACTGTATGTGTGTTATGTATGCTGCTGGACTACTGTATGTGTGTTATGTATGCTGCTGGACTACTGTATGTGTGTTATGTATGCTGCTGGACTACTGTATGTGTGTTATGTATGCCCTGCTGGACTACTGTATGTGTGTTATGTATGCCCTGCTGGACTACTGTATGTGTGTTATGTATGCCCTGCTGGACTACTGTATGTGTGTTATGTATGCCCTGCTGGACTACTGTATGTGTGTTATGTATGCCCTGCTGGACTACTGTATGTGTGTTATGTATGCCCTGCTGGACTACTGTATGTGTGTTATGTATGCCCTGCTGGACTACTGTATGTGTGTTATGTATGCCCTGCTGGACTACTGTATGTGTGTTATGTATGCCCTGCTGGACTACTGTATGTGTGTTATGTATGCCCTGCTGGACTATTGTATGTGTGTTATGTATGCCCTGCTGGACTAGTGTGTGTGTGTGTGTGTGTGTGTGTGTGTGTGTGTGTGTGTGTGTGTGTGTGTGTGTGTGTGTGTGTGTGTGTGTGTGTGTGTGTGTGTGTGTGTGTGTGTGTGTGTGTGTGTGTGTGTGTGTGTGTGTGTGTGATTATTTAAAAAAATATATACTGTATATATATTTCACCTTTACTTAACCAGGTAGGCTTGTTGAGAACAAGTTCTCATTTACAACTGCGACCTGGCCAAGAATAAAGCAAACCAGTGCAACACATACGACAACACAGTTACACATGGAATTTACAAACATACAGTCAATGATACAGTATAAAACGTCTATATACAGTGTGTGTGTGTTACTCTGGCCAGGGCGTGTGACAGTGTGCATTACATAGGAAAGGGAGATGGTTCTGCCTATACTGCCTACACTGGGCAGAGATGGGTCTGAGGGCCACACACACTACAACAACAACAACATGGGTGGCCTGCTGAGGCTGAAATGACATGAATCTGTATTATTTATCGAATAGGAAACAAATGAAACAGCCAGAACTGGACCTGCTATATTTCTAATGTCCGACAGGAGCAGGCTGTCTAATGAAGCCTCACATAATCACATCAAATCAGAGTGGGCCAACATGTCAGAACTTGTCGAACACCATATGGTCACTTGACAGCCACGCTTCTTAAACGTCCAACTCTCTCGCCCTCCCACTGCCATTAAAGATGTGTGCACAGTGTCGCGCTGAGAGTCTTCTGGGTATATGACACCGTTTACTGCTTTTGTTGTGTGAGTTGTATGTTTTGGATATCAGTTATATAGTGTATATACTGCAGCCATTCTAATAGGTTTGGGATTTGGCTGGAACTGGTGTCCTCACTGAGAAGGCTTTGGAAGGAACCTCCCACTTTGAGGTGGACCATCGCTAAACGCCCACTGGCCACATACTGGTTGAATCAATGTTGGTTCAATGTAATTTGACAATGTATTGCGACGTGGAATCTATGTAGAAAATATATTCAAAAAAATGTTACTATCAATATTTTAAAAAGGTCAAATATAATGTAGAATGAAATAATAAATTCAACGTCATTTCAGCCACCCAATATATATTGAATATAGGATGAAAAATATTTTTTACATTTCTATGTGGAATTGTCCTCGCAATTTCAATGTATACATAGTTCTGATGATTATGTTGAAATTAGATTGATGTAACAACCTGTATAATCATCATTTCAATCTTTACAATGCTGCTGGAAATGGTTGACTTTTTTCAAATCCAATGTATTTTCCACGTTGATTCCACGTCACAATACGTTGACAAATTATGTTGAAACAACGTTGATTCGACCAGTGTGTGCCCAGTGGGCTAGCTATGGTCCACCTTAACGCTTCTTCTATACCTCCTGCAGTGTTTGTAATATCAGATGTGTGTGTGTGTTGGGTGGTTGAGGGACGTTCCAATGTGATGTAGAAAGTTCTGTTCTGTTATGCAACAAGATCAAATCAATGATTGAGGAGGATATGTAGATCACACCTGCTGCTGGAACCCTGCTGGACCCCACTGGAGTCTCTCTAGCTCTCCATGACTCCTGCCGCGTCTCTGGGAGAACCGACTTGTCTCTATTGGTGCAATTTCACTAGAGGAACCAAACCGTGTCGGGCCGAACCGGAACCAACACAAACTAGCCTTGTTGGTTCATAGTTGTTTTCCATTTGCCAAGGAGCTGGAAACAGGACTAGGTTTAATTATCGGGAAAAACTGCTAGTGACGATTTTAAGACAGCAATAGATGACGCAATTTACCAGCAGCTCTACCAACACTCGTTAGCACCCAACTCTACCAACACCCTTTAGCACCCAACTCTACCAACACCCTTTAGCACCCAACTCTACCAACACTCTTTAGCACCAACTCTTACAACACCCTTTAGCACCCAACTCTACCAACACCCTTTAGCACCCAACTCTACCAACACCCTTTAGCACCCAACTCTTACAACACCCTTTAGCACCCAACTCTACCAACACTCTTTAGCACCCAACTCTACCAACACCCTTTAGCACCCAACTCTACCAACACCCTTTAGCACCCAACTCCACCAACACCCTTTAGCACCCAACTCTACCAACACCCTTTAGCACCCAACTCCACCAACACCCTTTAGCACGCAACTCTACCAAGACCCTTTAGCACCCAACTGTACCAACACTCTTTAGCACCCAACTCTACCAACACCCTTTAGCACCCAACTCTACCAACACCCTTTAGCACCCAACTCTACCAACACCCTTTAGCACCCAACTCTACCAACACCCTTTAGCACCCAACTTTACCAACACCCTTTAGCACCCAACTCTACCAACACCCTTTAGCACCCAACTCTACCAACACCCTTTAGCACCCAACTCTACCAACACCCTTTAGCACCCAACTCTACCAACACCCTTTAGCACCCAACTCTAACAACACCCTTTAGCACCCAACTCTACCAACACCCTTTAGGACCCAACTCTACCAACACCCTTTAGCACCCAACTCTACCAACACCCTTTAGCACCCAACTCTACCAACACCCTTTAGCACCCAACTCTACCAACACTCTTTAGCACCCAACTCTACCAACACCCTTTAGCACCCAACTCTACCAACACCCTTTAGCACCCAACTCTACCAACACTCTTTAGCACCCAACTCTACCAACACCCTTTAGCACCCAACTCTACCAACACAGTTTGGACAGCAAAGCAGCAACAACAGAACTACTAGCATGACAGACCAAGCCTGGTCCCTTATCTCAGTGGTTGTCTCCCTTTTTTGGTTACTGCACCCCCCATCTCATGATTTTACCTTTGAGGATTATTAACCTACTAATTTACTCCCTTATGCTGATTTAACATTTAGACATCATGTATGTTCTTAGAAGTTGAGTTTTCTACCCCCTGGGAAGACCCTACTACAATAGTTTTGTCTATGTTCGCTATGCTCGTGTTTGATTTGTTGTTTCATTAAAGTGTGTCAATCACAGTATGCCTAATCTTTATTTCCTACATTTCAAATCAACAAGTAAGCATATTTAAGAAGTGTATTGCTCCAAAATCTGCAAAATGTACATAATTTTCATTGTTTAACAGTAGGCTAAATAATGTATAAACAGTAATTGAAACCACATTCAGAATGCTTTTGATGTAGTGGAAAAGTAAGTGAATAAAAAATTAAGTAGTTTACGTAAGAACTTCAGCCAGTTTAGTCTTGTGTCTGCTGCTGGTGTCTGACATCCTTTTATGGCCTGGACAATCTGTCCAAATACAGCTATGAAGCTGTTAAACGAGGCGATCTGGGCCACCTGAGCCACCCTGGCTGTCCTGTTTGCTGCCCTGGGTGTCCTGTTTGCTGCCCTGGCTGTCCTGTTTGCTGCCCTGGCGGTCCTGTTTGCTGCCCTGGCTGTCCTGTTTGCTGCCCTGGCTGTCCTGTTTGCTGCCCTGGCTGTCCTGTTTGCTGCCCTGGCTGTCCTGTTTGCTGCCCTGGCGGTCCTGTTTGCTGCCCTGGCTGGCTGCTGCCTCATCTTCACGCAGCTGATTGAAGTGCTCATCCTGCTGCTGATGCTGGGTCTCAAGTGTCTCCAGGTATGAGGCCTTGGTCTCCCTCGTGAAGTTCAGGTATGCGCTGGTTGTGCTCTGTGTCTTTTCTCGTCCCTGGGAAAATATACTGACCAAAAATATAAACGCAACATGCAAACATGTCAATGATTTTACTGAGTTACAGTTCATATAACGAAATGTGTCAATTAAAATAGATAAATTAGACCGTCAACTAAGGATTCCACATGACTGGGCAGGAGCACAGCCATAGGCCCACCCACTGGGGAACCAGGACCGGCCAATCATAATGAGTTTTTCCCAACAAAAGGGCTTTATTACAGACAGAAATACTCCTCAGTTTCATCAGCTGCCCAAGTGGCTGGTCTCAGACGATCCCACAGGTGAAGAAGCCGAATGTGGAGGTCCTGGACTGGCGTGGTTACACATAGTCTGTGGTTGTGAGGCTGATTGGACATACTGCCATATTCTCTAAAACGACGCTGGAGGCGGCTTATGGTAGAGGAATGAAC
Organism: Oncorhynchus masou masou; assembly: GCF_036934945.1. Taxonomy (NCBI): domain Eukaryota; kingdom Metazoa; phylum Chordata; class Actinopteri; order Salmoniformes; family Salmonidae; genus Oncorhynchus; species Oncorhynchus masou. The sequence continues at coordinate 9,069 of NW_027012427.1, forward strand.
ATTCAATTCTCTGGCAACAGCTCTGGCATTGTGTTGTGTGACAAAACTGCACATTTTAGAGCGGCCTTCTATTGTCTCCAGCACAAGGTGCACCTGTGTAATGATCATGCTGTTTAATCAGCTTCTTGATATGCCACATCTGTCAGGTGGATGGATTATCTTGGCAAAGGAGAAATGCTCACTAACAGGGATGTAAACACATTTGTGCACAACATTTTGGAGAAATAAACTTTTGTGCGTATGGAACATTTCTGCAATCTTTTATTTCAGTTCATGAAACATGCGACCAACACTTTACATGTTGCGTATATATTTTTCTTCAGTGTATAAAGGCAGAAGAAATGAGATGTGCAGTACAGGGATGATAATGTACAGACTACAAAGCAAACCTGAGGGCAGTCAGTGTGAGTGCAGTTTTGTTGCCTCATATGCATTAAATCTTATCCCGCAAAGGCCAGTGTGGGGCCAACCAGATCTACCAACCAGATACATAAATGATGCAAATAGTAAAGGTCTCGGGTCAGAATATGATTCATTGAATCAGTGTGACAGTTTTATATATAAATTACTAGATCCACACCCTCTCCTTGAATAATATTTAGGAACATATGGATGAGATTGAACTGTTTACCAACTGAGAATGGACCCTGGGTGTCTGGGGGTGCAGGGCTCAGGGGTTGAAGGAGCATTGATTGTGTCGATGGACCCTGGGTGTCTGGGGGTGCAGGGCTCAGGGGTTGAAGGAGCATTGATTGTGTCGATGGACCCTGGGTGTCTGGGGGTGCAGGGCTCAGGGGTTGTAGGAACATTGATTGTGTCGATGGACCCTGGGTGTCTGGGGGTGCAGGGCTCAGGGGTTGAAGGAGCATTGATTGTGTCGATGGTCCCTGGGTGTCTGGGGGTGCAGGGCTCAGGGGTTGTAGGAACATTGATTGTGTCGATGGACCCTGGGTGTCTGGGGGTGCAGGGCTCAGGGGTTGTAGGAACATTGATTGTGTCGATGGTCCCTGGGTGTCTGGGGGTGCAGGGCTCAGGGGTTGTAGGAACATTGATTGTGTCGATGGACCCTGGGTGTCTGGGGGTGCAGGGCTCAGGGGTTGAAGGAGCATTGATTGTGTCGATGGTCCCTGGGTGTCTGGGGGTGCAGGGCTCAGGGGTTGTAGGAACATTGATTGTGTCGATGGTCCCTGGGTGTCTGGGGGTGCAGGGCTCAGGGGTTGAAGGAGCATTGATTGTGTCGATGGACCCTGGGTGTCTGGGGGTGCAGGGCTCAGGGGTTGAAGGAGCATTGATTGTGTCGATGGACCCTGGGTGTCTGGGGGTGCAGGGCTCAGGGGTTGTAGGAACATTGATTGTGTCGATGGACCCTGGGTGTCTGGGGGTGCAGGGCTCAGGGGTTGTAGGAACATTGATTGTGTCGATGGACCCTGGGTGTCTGGGGGTGCAGGGCTCAGGGGTTGTAGGAACATTGATTGTGTCGATGGACCCTGGGTGTCTGGGGGTGCAGGGCTCAGGGGTTGTAGGAACATTGATTGTGTCGATGGACCCTGGGTGTCTGGGGGTGCAGGGCTCAGGGGTTGTAGGAACATTGATTGTGTCGATGGTCCCTGGGTGTCTGGGGGTGCAGGGCTCAGGGGTTGTAGGAACATTGATTGTGTCGATGGACCCTGGGTGTCTGGGGGTGCAGGGCTCAGGGGTTGTAGGAACATTGATTGTGTCGATGAACCCTGGGTGTCTGGGGGTGCAGGGCTCAGGGGTTGTAGGAACATTGATTGTGTCGATGGACCCTGGGGGTGCAGGGCTCAGGGGTTGTAGGAACATTGATTGTGTCGATGGACCCTGGGTGTCTGGGGGTGCAGGGCTCAGGGGTTGAAGGAGCATTGATTGTGTCGATGGTCCCTGGGTGTCTGGGGGTGCAGGGCTCAGGGGTTGTAGGAACATTGATTGTGTCGATGGTCCCTGGGTGTCTGGGGGTGCAGGGCTCAGGGGTTGAAGGAGCATTGATTGTGTCGATGGTCCCTGGGTGTCTGGGGGTGCATGGCTCAGGGGTTGTAGGAACATTGATTGTGTCGATGGACCCTGGGTGTCTGGGGGTGCAGGGCTCAGGGGTTGAAGGAGCATTGATTGTGTCGATGGTCCCTGGGTGTCTGGGGTGCATGGCTCAGGGGTTGTAGGAACATTGATTGTGTCGATGGTCCCTGGGTGTCTGGGGGTGCAGGGCTCAGGGGTTGTAGGAACATTGATTGTGTCGATGGACCCTGGGGGTGCAGGGCTCAGGGGTTGAAGGAGCATTGATTGTGTCGATGGTCCCTGGGTGTCTGGGGGTGCAGGGCTCAGGGGTTGAAGGAGCATTGATTGTGTCGATGGTCCCTGGGTGTCTGGGGGTGCATGGCTCAGGGGTTGTAGGAACATTGATTGTGTCGATGGACCCTGGGTGTCTGGGGGTGCAGGGCTCAGGGGTTGAAGGAGCATTGATTGTGTCGATGGTCCCTGGGTGTCTGGGGGTGCATGGCTCAGGGGTTGTAGGAACATTGATTGTGTCGATGGTCCCTGGGTGTCTGGGGGTGCAGGGCTCAGGGGTTGTAGGAACATTGATTGTGTCGATGGACCCTGGGGGTGCAGGGCTCAGGGGTTGAAGGAGCATTGATTGTGTCGATGGTCCCTGGGTGTCTGGGGGTGCAGGGGTTGTAGGAGCATTGATTGTGTCGATGGACCCTGGGTGTCTGGGGGTGCAGGGCTCAGGGGTTGTAGGAACATTGATTGTGTCGATGGACCCTGGGGGTGCAGGGCTCAGGGTTGAAGGAGCATTGATTGTGTCGATGGTCCCTGGGTGTCTGGGGGTGCAGGGCTCAGGGGTTGTAGGAGCATTGATTGTGTCAATGGTCCCTGGGTGTCTGGGGGTGCAGGGCTCAGGGGTTGAAGGAGCATTGATTGTGTCGATGGTCCCTGGGTGTCTGGGGGTGCATGGCTCAGGGGTTGTAGGAACATTGATTGTGTCGATGGTCCCTGGGTGTCTGGGGGTGCAGGGCTCAGGGGTTGTAGGAACATTGATTGTGTCGATGGACCCTGGGGGTGCAGGGCTCAGGGGTTGTAGGAACATTGATTGTGTCGATGGACCCTGGGTGTCTGGGGGTGCAGGGCTCAGGGGTTGTAGGAGCATTGATTGTGTCAATGGTCCCTGGGTGTCTGGGGGTGCAGGGCTCAGGGGTTGAAGGAGCATTGATTGTGTCGATGGTCCCTGGGTGTCTGGGGTGCATGGCTCAGGGGTTGTAGGAACATTGATTGTGTCGATGGTCCCTGGGTGTCTGGGGGTGCAGGGCTCAGGGGTTGTAGGAACATTGATTGTGTCGATGGACCCTGGGGTGCAGGGCTCAGGGGTTGAAGGAGCATTGATTGTGTCGATGGTCCCTGGGTGTCTGGGGGTGCAGGGCT
>NW_027012427.1:17500-19525 GCF_036934945.1 Oncorhynchus masou masou
TACTGGATGAGCAAGTCAGCACAAATGGTAGGGCTGCTGTTTGGTTACAGGTGTTTCAATGCTGTATCATTGCACACGGGTGAAAGTTGGGTAGTGTCTATGGGCCTGTAGTGTCTATGGGCCTGTAGTGTCTGTAGTGTCTATGTGTCTGTAGTGTCTATGGGTCTGTAGTGTCTATGTGTCTGTAGTGTCTATGGGTCTGTAGTGTCTATGGGTCTGTAGTAGAGGCCGATTTCAAGTTTTCATAACAATCAGAAATCTGTATTTTTGGACACCAATATGGCCGATTATTTTTACCTTTATTTAATGAGGCAAGTCAGTTAAGAACAAATTCTTATTTTCAATGACGGCCTAGGAACAGTGGGTTGACTTCCTGTTCAGGGGCAGAACGACAGATTTGTACCTTGTCAGCTCGGGGGTTAGTAACCTTCTCATATTTCTGTGTGTTATTATGTTATAATTAAGTCTATGATTTGATAGAGAAGTCTGACTTATACGCCTGCTGGTGCCTATGGGTCCCTGTAGTGTCTATGGGCCCCTGTAGTGTCTATGGGTCTGTAGTGGGCCCCTATGGGCCCCTGTAGTGTCTATGGATCTGTAGTGGGCCCCTATGGGCCCCTGTAGTGTACATAAAGGCTGTTCAACATATCAGTGGGTATGTTTCAGTGTTCCAGAGAAGATGTAAATGTACATAAAGGCTGTTCAACATATCAGTGGGTATGTTTCAGTGTTCCAGAGAAGATGTAGTTTACATAAAGGCTGTTCAACATATCAGTGGGTATGTTTCAGTGTTCCAGAGAAGATGTAAATGTACATAAAGGCTGTTCAACATATCAGTGGGTATGTTTCAGTGTTCCAGAGAAGATGTAGTGTACATAAAGGCTGTTCAACATATCAGTGGGTATGTTTCAGTGTACCAGAGAAGATGTAGATGTACATAAAGGCTGTTCAACATATCAGTGGGTATGTTTCAGTGTTCCAGAGAAGATGTAGTGTACATAAAGGCTGTTCAACATATCAGTGGGTATGTTTCAGTGTTCCAGAGAAGATGTAGTGTACATAAAGGCTGTTCAACATATCAGTGGGTATGTTTCAGTGTACCAGAGAAGATGTAGATGTACATAAAGGCTGTTCAACATATCAGTGGGTATGTTTCAGTGTTCCAGAGAAGATGTAGATGTACATAAAGGCTGTTCAACGTATCAGTGGGTATGTTTCAGTGTCCAGAGAAGATGTAGATGTACATAAAGGCTGTTCAACGTATCAGTGGGTATGTTTCAGTGTTCCAGAGAAGATGTAGATGTACATAAAGGCTGTTCAACGTATCAGTGGGTATGTTTCAGTGTTCCAGAGAAGATGTAGTTTACATAAAGGCTGTTCAACATATCAGTGGGTATGTTTCAGTGTTCCAGAGAAGATGTAGTGTACATAAAGGCTGTTCAACATATCAGTGGGTATGTTTCAGTGTTCCAGAGAAGATGCAGTGTACATAAAGGCTGTTCAACATATCATTGGGTATGTTTCAGTGTTCCAGAGAAGATGTAGATGTACATAAAGGCTGTTCAACATATCAGTGGGTATGTTTCAGTGTTCCAGAGAAGATGTAGTGTACATAAAGGCTGTTCAACATATCAGTGGGTATGTTTCAGTGTTCCAGAGAAGATGTAGTGTACATAAAGGCTGTTCAACATATCAGTGGGTATGTTTCAGTGTTCCAGAGAAGATGTAGATGTACATAAAGGCTGTTCAACATATCAGTGGGTATGTTTCAGTGTTCCAGAGAAGATGTAGTGTACATAAAGGCTGTTCAACATATCAGTGGGTATGTTTCAGTGTTCCAGAGAAGATGTAGATGTACATAAAGGCTGTTCAACATATCAGGGGGTATGTTTCAGTGTTCCAGAGAAGATGTAGATGTACATAAAGGCTGTTCAACATATCAGTGGGTATGTTTCAGTGTTCCAGAGAAGATGTAGATGTACATAAAGACTGTTCAACGTATCCAGTGGGTATGTTTCAGTGTTC
>NW_027012428.1:0-10000 GCF_036934945.1 Oncorhynchus masou masou
CAGGCTGGGGAATATACGCCCCCAGGGAGCAGGCTGGGGAATATCGCCCCCAGGGAACAGGCTGGGGAATATCGCCCCCAGGAACGGGCTGGGGAATATCGCCCCCAGGGAACAGGCTGGGGAATATCGCCCCCCAGGGAACGGGCTGGGGCATATCGCCCCCAGGGAACGGGCTGGGGAATATCGCCCCCAGGGAACAGGCTGGGGCATATCGCCCCCAGGGAACAGGCTGGGGAATATCGCCCCCAGGGAACGGGCTGGGGAATATCGCCCCCAGGGAACGGGCTGGGAATATCGCCCCCAGGGAACAGGCTGGGGAATATCGCCCCCAGGGAACGGGCTGGGGAATATCGCCCCCAGGGAACGGGCTGGGGCATATCGCCCCCAGGGAACAGGCTGGGGAATATCGCCCCAGGGAACGGGCTGGGAATATCGCCCCCAGGGAACGGGCTGGGGAATATCGCCCCCAGGGAACAGGCTGGGAATATCGCCCCCAGGGAACGGGCTGGGGAATATAAGCCCCCAGGGAACGGGCTGGGAATATCGCCCCCAGGGAACAGGCTGGGGAATGTAAGCCCCCGGGAGCCGGGCTGGGGAATATGGCCCCCAGGGAGCGGGCTGGGAATAATCTCGCCCCAGGGAACAGGCTGGGGAATATCGCCCCCCCAGGGAACGGGCTGGGGAATACGCCCCCCAGGAACGGGCTGGGGAATATAGCCCCCAGGGAACGGGCTGGGGAATATCGCCCCCCCAGGAACGGGCTGGGGAATATCGCCCCCAGGGGAACGGGCTGGGAATACGCCCCCCAGGGAACAGGCTGGGGAATATCGCCCCCAGGGAACGGGCTGGGGAATATCGCCCCCCAGGAACGGGCTGGGGAATATGCGCCCCCAGGGGAACGGGCTGGGGAATACTTCCCCCCAGGGAACGGGCTGGGAATATCGCCCCAGGGAACCTGGGGAATATCGCCCCAGGGAACGGGCTGGGGAATATAAGCCCCCAGGGAACGGGCTGGGGAACCTCAGCCCCCCCCAGGGAACGGGCTGGGGAATATCGCCCCCAGGGAACGGGCTGGGGAATATCGCCCCAGGAACGGGTTGGGGAATATCGCCCCAGGGGAACGGGCTGGGAATATCGCCCCCCCAGGGGAACGGGCTGGGGAATATCGCCCCCAGGGAACGGGCTGGGGAATATCGCCCCCAGGGAACGGGCAGGAACGGGAAGCTGGGAATATCGCCCCAGGGAACGGGCTGGGGAATATCGCCCCCCAGGGAACGGGCTGTGGGCATCGCCCCAGGGAACGGGTTGGGGAATATCACCAGGAACGGGCTGGGGAATATCGCGCCCCAGGAACGGGCTGGGAATACGCCCCAGGGAACGGGCTGGGAACACGCTCCCCCAGGAACGGGCTGGGGAATATCGGAACGGGCTGGGGAATATCACCCCCCAGGGAACGGGCTGGGGAATATCGCCCCCAGGGAACGGGCTGGGGAATATCGCCCCCAGGGAACAGGCTGGGGAATATCGCCCCCCAGGGGAATATCGCCCCCAGGGAACAGGCTGGGGAATATCGCCCCCCAGGGAACGGGCTGGGGAATATCGCCCCCAGGGAACGGGCTGGGGAATATCGCCCCCCAGGGAACGGGCTGGGGAATATCGCCCCCAGGGAACGGGCTGGGAATATCGCCCCCAGGGAGCGGGCTGGGGAATATCGCCCCCAGGGAACGGGCTGGGGAATATCGCCCCCAGGGAACGGGCTGGGGAATATCGCCCCCAGGGAACGGGCTGGGGAATATCGCCCCCAGGGAGCGGGCTGGGGAATATCGCCCCCAGGGAACGGGCTGGGGAATATCGCCCCCAGGGAACGGGCTGGGAATATCGCGCCCAGGGAACGGGCTGGGGAATATCGCCCCCCAGGGAACGGGCTGGGGAATATCGCCCCCAGGGAACGGGCTGGGGAATATCGCCCCCAGGGAACGGGCTGGGGAATATCGCCCCCAGGGAACGGGCTGGGAATATCGCCCCCAGGGAACGGGCTGGGGAATATCGCCCCCAGGGAACGGGCTGGGGAATATCGCCCCCAGGGAACGGGCTGGGGATCTCGCCCCAGGAACGGGCTGGGGAATATCGCCCCCAGGGAACGGGCTGGGAATATCGCCCCCCAGGGAACAGGCTGGGGAATATCGCCCCCAGGGAACAGGCTGGGGAATATCGCCCCCAGGAACGGGCTGGGGAATATCGCCCCCAGGGAACGGGCTGGGGAATATCGCCCCCCAGGGAACGGGCTGGGGAATATCGCCGCCCCAGGGAAGAGCTGGAGGCAGCCAAAGCAGAGCGGAGGCATTTTGAGGAGTTGGCACGACAGCGCAACAGAGACGAGAGACAGCCCCAAAAATGTATTGGGGGGGGGCACACGGGGAGTGTGGCTAAGTCAGGTAGGAGACCTGAGCCAACTCCCGTGCTTATCATGGAGAGAGAGAGGGACCGGGCAGGCACCGTGTTATGCTGTGAGGCGCACGGTGTCCACCGGTGCGCAGGCATAGCCCGGTGCGCTACATCGCAGCTCCTCGTATCGGCCGGGCTGGAGTGGGCATCGAGCCAGGAGCTATGAAGCCGGCTCAGCGCATCTGGTCTCAGGTGCATCTCCTCGTCCGGGTTATATGGTACCAGCCCTACGCACGGTGTCCCCGGTGCACCAGCACAGCCCAGTGCGGTCTGTTCCACCAAACTTGCCGGGCTACAGGGAGTATCCAGCCAGGACAGGTTGTGCAGGCTCGGTGCTCGAGACCTCCAGTTCGCCTCCACGGTCCGGTCCATCCGGTGCCTCCTCCATGCATCAGGCCTCCGGTGGCAGCCCCCCGCACCAGGCTGTCTCTCCGTCTCCTCCCTCCAGGGTCTCCCTCCTGTCCTGAGCTGCCAGAGACTCCCAGCTGTCCTGAGCTGCCAGAGTCTCCCAGCTGTCCTGAGCTGCCAGAGTCTCCCAGCTGTCCTGAGCTGCCAGAGTCTCCCAGCTGTCCTGAGCTGCCAGAGTCTCCCAGCTGTCCTGAGCTGCCAGAGTCCCCCAGCTGTCCTGAGCTGCCAGAGTCTCCCAGCTGTCCGGTGCTGCCAGAGTCTCCCAGCTGTCCTGAGCTGCCAGAGTCTCCCAGCTGTCCGGTGCTGCCAGAGTCTCCCAGCTGTCCGGTGCTGCCAGAGTCCCCCAGCTGTCCGGTGCTGCGAGAGTCTCCCAGTTGTCCGGTGCTGCCAGAGTCCCCCAGCTGTCCGGTGCTGCCAGAGTCTCCCAGTTGTCCGGTGCTGCCAGAGTCTCCCAGCTGTCCTGTGCTGCCAGAGTCTCCCAGTTGTCCCGCACCTTTGGGGAGGGGTACTGTCACGTTTTGACCTTAGTTCCTTTGTTATGTCTTTGTTTTAGTTTGGTCAGGGCGTGAGTTGGGGTGGGTAGTCTATGTTCTTTGTTCTATGTTATATTTTCTAAGTGTTTGGCTGGGCGTGGTTCTCAATCAGAGGCAGGTGTCGTTCGTTGTCTCTGATTGAGAATCATATTTAGGTAGCCTTTTCCCACATGTGGGTTGTGGGTTATTTTTTTCTGTCTCGTGTTTTCTGCACCTTCCAGGACTGTTTCGGTTTTCGTTTAGTTCACGTTGTTATTTTGTATTTTCAGTGTTCAGTAAAATAAACATCATGAACACATACCACGCTGCGCATTGGTCTGACATTTCTTACTCCTCATCAGAGGAGGACGAAGAATATCGTTACCCACACACCATCACACCCACACACCATCACACACACACACACCATCACACACACCAATACACACACCATCACACACACACCCCATCACACCATCACACCCACACACCATCACACACCCTCACACACCCTCACACCATCACACCTCCAGTCTCACCGTCTCCATGTCTGTCTTCAGTGGGAAGTCATACACCATCATGACTGACCTGTAGAGAGAGAGAGAGACAGGATAACATGATTAATAGACCTGTTAGAGAGAGACAGGATAGAACACTAGGACAGACCTGTAGAGAGAGACAGGATAGAATGACACTAGGATGTAGAGAGAGAGACAGGACTAGACATAGGATTAATAGACCTAGAGAGAGAGAGACTAACACTAGGGACAGGATAGAAGATAGGACTAACACTAGGATGGGGGGACAGGATAGAATGATTAATAGACTCAGTAGATGGGGGCGAGAGAGACAGGACTAACATGAGGATGGACCTGTAGAGAGAGAGACAGGATAGAATGACACTAGGGACCTGTAGAGAGAGAGACAGGATAGAATGATTAATAGACCTGTAGAGAGAAAGAGACAGGATAGAATGATTGGTTAGACCTGTAGAGAGAGAGGAGACAGATAGGATGATTAATAGACCTGTAGAGAGGACAACACTAGGGATGATTAATAGACCTGTAGAGAGAGACAGAGAGACAACATAGAATGATTAATAGGTCTGTAGAGAGAGACAGGATAGAATGATTAATACACCTGTAGAGAGGAGACAGGATAGAATGATTAATAGACCTGTAGAGAGAGAGACAGGATAGAATGATTAATAGACAGGATAGAATGATAGACAGACCTGTAGAGAGAGAGAGACAGGATAGAATGATTAATAGACCTGTAGAGAGAGAGCGGATATAATGATTAATAGACCTGTAGAGAGAGACAGAGATAGAATGATAGATAGACCTGTAGAGAGAGAGAGAGAGACAGGATAGAATGATTAATAGACCTGTAGAGAGAGAGACAGGATAGAATGATTAATAGACCTGTAGAGAGAGACAGGATAGAATGATTACTAGACCAGAGAGAGAGAGAGACAGGATAGAATGATTAATAGACCTGTAGAGAGAGACAGGATAGAATGATTAATAGACCTGTAGAGAGAGAGAGAGAGGATAGAATGATTAATAGACCTGTAGAGAGAGAGAGACAGGATAGAATGATTAATAGACCTGTAGAGAGAGAGAGAGAGAGAGAGACAGGATAGAATGATTAATAGACCTGTAGAGAGAGAGAGACAGATAGAATGATTAATAGACCTGTAGAGAGAGAGACAGGATAGAATGATTAATAGACCTGCAGAGAGAGAGAGACAGGATAGAGAGACAGGATAGAATGATTAATAGACCTGTAGAGAGAGAGAGAGACAGGATAGAATGATTAATAGACCTGTAGAGAGAGAGACAGGATAGAATGATTAATAGACCTGTAGAGACAGAGAAGAGACCTGTAGAGATAGAGACAAGATAGAATGATTAATAGACCTGTAGAGAGAGAGAGACAGGATAGAGACTGTAGAGAGAGAGAGACAGATAGAATGATTAATAGACCTGTAGAGAGAGAGACAAGATAGAATGATTAATAGACCTATGTAGAGAGAGAGAGACAGGATAGAATGATTAATAGACCTGTAGAGAGAGAGAGAGAGACAGGATAGAATGATTAATAGACCAGTAGAGAGAGAGAGACAGGATAGAATGATTAATAGACCTGTAGAGAGAGAGAGAGACAGGGATAGAATGATTAATAGACCAGTAGAGAGAGAGAGAGACAGGATATAATGATTAATAGACCTGTAGAGAGAGAGAGAGACAGGATAGAATGATTAATAGACCTGTAGAGAGAGAGAGAGAGAGAGACAGGATATAATGATTAATAGACCTGTAGAGAGAGAGAGAGAGAGAGACAGGATAGAATGATTAATAGACCTGTAGAGAGAGAGACAGGATAGAATGATTAATAGACCTGTAGAGAGAGAGAGAGACAGGATATAATGATTAATAGACCTGTAGAGAGAGAGGAGAGACAGGATAGAATGATTAATAGACCTGTAGAGAGAGAGACAGGATAGAATGATTAATAGACCTGTAGAGAGAGAGAGACAGGATAGAATGATTAATAGACCTGCAGAGAGAGAGAGAGACAGGATAGAATGATTAATAGACCTGTAGAGATAGAGAGACAGGATAGAATGATTAATAGACCTGTAGAGAGAGAGAGAGACAGACAGATAGAATGATTAATAGACCTGTAGAGAGAGAGAGAGGATAGAATGATTAATAGACCTGTAGAGAGAGAGAGAGACAGGATAGAATGATTAATAGACCTAGAGATAGAGACAAGATAGAATGATTAATAGACCTGTAGAGAGAGAGAGACAGGATAGAATGATTAATAGACCTGCAGAGAGAGAGACAGGATAGAATGATTAATAGACCTGTAGAGAGAGAGACAGGATAGAATGATTAATAGACCTGTAGAGAGAGAGAGAGACAGGATAGAATGATTAATAGACCTGTAGAGAGAGAGAGAGACAGACAGATAGAATGATTAATAGACCTGTAGAGAGAGACAGGATAGAATGATTAATAGACCTGTAGAGAGAGAGACAGGATAGAATGATTAATAGACCTGTAGAGAGAGAGAGACAGGATAGAATGATTAATAGACCTGCAGAGAGAGAGAGAGGATAGAATGATTAATAGACCTGCAGAGAGAGAGAGAGACAGATAGAATGATTAATAGACCTGTAGAGAGAGAGAGACAGGATAGAATGATTAATAGACCTGTAGAGAGAGAGACAGGATAGAATGATTAATAGACCTGTAGAGAGAGAGACAGGATAGAATGATTAATAGACCTGTAGAGAGAGAGACATGATAGAATGATTAATAGACCTGTAGAGAAAGAGAGAGACAGGATAGAATGATTAATAGACCTGTAGAGAGAGAGACAGGATATAATGATTAATAGACCTGTAGAGAGAGAGAGACAGATAGAATGATTAATAGACCTGTAGAGAGAGAGACAGGATAGAATGATTATAGACCTGTAGAGAGAGAGAGAGAGAGAGACAGGATAGGAATGATTAATAGACCTGTAGAGAGAGAGACAGGATAGAATGATTAATAGACCTGTAGAGAGAGAGAGAGAGACAGGATAGAATGATTAATAGACCTGTAGAGAGAGAGACAGGATAGAATGATTAATAGACCTGTAGAGAGAGAGACAGGATATAATGATTAATAGACCTGTAGAGAGAGAGAGAGGGATAGAATGATTAATAGACCTCTAGAGAGAGAGACAGGTAATGATTAATAGACCTGTAGAGAGAGAGAGAGATAGAATGATTAATAGACCTGTAGAGAGAGAGAGAGACAGACAGAATGATTAATAAACCTGTAGAGAGAGAGAGAGACAGGATAGAATGATTAATAGACCTGTAGAGAGAGAGAGAGAGACAGATAGAATGATTAATAGACCTGTAGAGAGAGAGACAGGATAGAAACATTAATAGACCTGTAGAGAGAGAGAGACAGGATAGAATGATTAATAGACCTGTAGAGAGAGAGAGAGACAGGATAGAATGATTAATAGACCTGTAGAGAGAGAGACAGGATAGAATGATTAATAGATCTGTAGAGAGAGAGAGACAGGATAGAATGATTAATAGACAGACCTGTAGAGAGAGAGAGACAGGATAGAATGATTAATAGACCTGTAGAGAGAGAGACAGGATAGAAATGATTAATAGACCTGTAGAGAGAGAGAGAGGATAGAATGATTAATAGACCTGTAGAGAGAGAGACAGATAGAATGATTAATAGACCTGTAGAGAGAGAGACAGGATAGAATGATTAATAGACCTGTAGAGAGAGAGAGACAGGATAGAATGATTAATAAACCTGTAGAGAGAGAGAGACAGGATAGAATGATTAATAGACAGACCTGTAGAGAGAGAGAGACAGGATAGAATGATTAATAGACCTGTAGAGAGAGAGACAGGATAGAATGATTAATAGACCTGTAGAGAGAGAGAGAGGATAGAATGATTATTGACCCAGTAGGGAGAGAGAGAGACAGATAGAATGATTAATAGACCTGTAGAGAGAGAGAGAGACAGGATAGAATGATTAATAGACCTGTAGAGAGAGAGACAGATAGAATGATTAATAGACCTGTAGAGAGAGAGAGAGAGAGGATAGAATGATTAATAGACCTGTAGAGAGAGGAGAGAGACAGGATAGAATGATTAATAGACCTGTAGAGAGAGAGAGGATAGAATGATTAATAGACCTTGTAGAGAGAGAGAGACAGGGATAGAATGATTAATAGACCTGTGAGAGAGAGAGAGACAGGATAGAATGATTAATAGACCTGTAGAGAGAGAGAGACAGGATAGAATGATTAATAAACCTGTAGAGAGAGAGAGACAGGATAGAATGATTAATAGACCTGTAGAGAGAGAGACAGGATAGAATGATTAATAGCTACTAATACTGCTACCACTACTACTGCTAATACTACTACTACTGCTAATACTACTACTACTGCTGCAAATACTACTACTACTGCTGCTAATACTAATACTCTCCTACTACTGCTGCAAATACTACTACTACTGCTGCTAATACTAATACTGCTCCTACTACTGCTGCTAATACTACTACTACTGCTACTACTACTGCTGCTAGTACTACTACTACTGCTAATACTACTACTTGTGCTGCTAATTACCACTACCACTGCTACTACTACTACTGCTACTACTGCTGCTAATAGTACTACTACTGCTGCTAATAGTACTACTACTGCTGCAAATACTACTACTACTACTACTACTACTACTACTACTGCTGCTAATAGTACTACTACTGCTAATAGTACTACTACTGCTGCTAATCGTACTACTACTGCTGCAAATACTGCTGCTACTACTACTACTACCACCACCACCGTTGCCACTTACTACTACCACCGTTGCCACTACCACTCTACTACTGCCGCTACCACCGGCCGCCACCACCGCTACCACTACCGCCGCCACTGCCACTACCACGCCGCTACCACCGCTACCACCACCGCCGCTGCCACCGCTGCGCTACCACCACCGCTGCCACTACCACTACCTACTACTGTTGCAAAATACCATTACCACTACCACCGCTAGTACCACTACCGCTAATGCTACTACCACCGCTGCCACCACCACTGCTGCCACTACCACTACTGTTGCAAATACTACTACCACTACCACCGCTAGTAGCACTACCGCCAATGCCACCACCACTGCCGCCACCACCACCGCTGCTACTACCACTACTACCGCTAACGCCACTACTACTGCTGCTACCACTACTGCTGCTACTGCTGCTACCGTTGCTACTACCGTTGCTAATATGACTACTACCGCTACCATTACTACTACTACCGCTAACAACTACTACTACCACTGCTGCTACTGCTACTACTACTGCTACAACCACTGATACTACTACTACTACCGCTACTATTAACTACTACTACTACTGCTACTATTAACTACTACTACTGATACTGCTACTATTAACTACTACTACTACTGCTACTATTAACTACTACTACTACTACTGCTACTATTAACTACTACTACTGATACTTACTATTTACTACTACTACTACTAACTACTGCTACTATTAACTACTACTACTACTACTGATACTACTACTACTACTACTGATACTGCTACTATTTACTACTACTAATACTACAATTGTATGTCATTAGATATCTCTCAGTCTTTCACTCACTCTGTCCTCTTATCTGTGTGTGTGTGTGTTGCCCTTGTCCAAACACACACAATCCACGTCACACACACAATCCATGTCACACACACACACACAATCCACGTCACACACACACACACACACACACACACACACACGCAGACACACACACACACACGCAGACACACACACAGACGCGCAGACACACAGACACACAATCCACGTCACACACACAAAGACACACAATCCACGTCACACACACACAAACACACAATCCATGTCACACACACACACAGACACACACACACACACACACACACACACACACACACAGACACACACCCTAGTAACTGCTGTAAAGCTGTCAACTGTACAATGGTTAGAGTAAAACATTATGAAGTTTCAGACAAAGATCGCATTACATGTCCTCT
>NW_027012428.1:15000-19517 GCF_036934945.1 Oncorhynchus masou masou
AACAAGGGGCAACACACACACCTTAGTACAGAACGTCAACAAGGGGCAACACACACACCTTAGTACAGAACGTCAACAAGGGGCAGCACACACCTTAGTACAGAACGTCAACAAGGGGCAACACACACCTTAGTACAGAACGTCAACAAGGGGCAGCACACACACCTTAGTACAGAACGTCAACAAGGGGCAGCACACACACCTTAGTACAGAACGTCAACAAGGGGCAGCACACACACCTTAGTACAGAACGTCAACAAGGGCAGCACACACACCTTAGTACAGAACGTCAACAAGGGGCAGCACACACCTTAGTACAGAACGTCAACAAGGGGCAATACACACACCTTAGTACAGAACGTCAATAAGGGGCAACACACACCTTAGTACAGAACGTCAATAAGGGGCAACACACACACCTTAGTACAGAACGTCAATAAGGGGCAACACACACCTTAGTACAGAACGTCAACAAGGAGCAACACATACACCTTAGTACAGAACGTCAACAAGGGGCAGCACACACACCTTAGTACAGACCGTCAACAAGGGGCAGCACACACCTTAGTACAGAACGTCAATAAGGGGCAACACACACCTTAGTACAGAACGTCAACAAGGGGCAACACACACATTAGTACAGAACGTCAATAAGGGGCAACACACACACCTTAGTACAGAACGTCAATAAGGGGCAACACACACACCTTAGTACAGAACGTCAATAAGGGGCAACACACACCTTAGTACAGAACGTCAACAAGGAGCAACACATACACCTTAGTACAGAACGTCAACAAGGGGCAGCACACACACCTTAGTACAGACCGTCAACAAGGGGCAGCACACACACCTTAGTACAGAACGTCAATAAGGGGCAACACACACCTTAGTACAGAACGTCAACAAGGGGCAACACACACCTTAGTACAGAACGTCAACAAGGAGCAGCACACACCTTAGTACAGAACGTCAACAAGGAGCAGCACACACACCTTAGTACAGAACGTCAACAAGGAGCAGCACACACACCTTAGTACAGAACGTCAACAAGGGGCAGCACACACACCTTAGTACAGAACGTCAACAAGGAGCAGCACACACCTTAGTACAGAACGTCAACAAGGAGCAGCACACACACCTTAGTACAGAACGTCAACAAGGAGCAGCACACACACCTTAGTACAGAACGTCAACAAGGGGCAGCACACACACCTTAGTACAGAACGTCAACAAGGAGCAGCACACACACCTTAGTACAGAACGTCAACAAGGGGCAGCACACACACCTTAGTACAGAACGTCAACAAGGGGCAGCACACACACCTTAGTACAGAACGTCAACAAGGAGCAGCACACACCTTAGTACAGAACGTCAACAAGGAGCAACACACATCTTAGTACAGAACGTCAACAAGGGGCAGCACACACCTTAGTACAGAACGTCAACAAGGAGCAGCACACACACCTTAGTACAGAACGTCAACAAGGAGCAGCACACACCTTAGTACAGAACGTCAACAAGGGGCAGCACACACACCTTAGTACAGAACGTCAACAAGGGGCAGCACACATCTTAGTACAGAACGTCAACAAGGGGCAACACACACCTTAGTACAGAACGTCAACAAGGGGCTACACACACCTTAGTACAGAACGTCAACAAGGGGCAGCACACACCTTAGTACAGAACGTCAACAAGGGGCAGCACACACCTTAGTACAGAACGTCAACAAGGGGCAGCACACACCTTAGTACAGAACGTCAAGGGGCAACACACACACCTTAGTACAGAACGTCAACAAGGGGCAGCACACACACCTTAGTACAGAACGTCAACAAGGAGCAGCACACACACCTTAGTACAGAACATCAACAAGGAGCAACACACACACCTTAGTACAGAACGTCAACAAGGAGCAGTACACACCTTAGTACAGAACGTCAACAAGGAGCAGCACACACACCTTAGTACAGAACGTCAACAAGGAGCAACACACACACCTTAGTACAGAACGTCAACAAGGAGCAACACACACCTTAGTACAGAGCACGTCCAACAAGGAGACAGGCAACACACACCTTAGTACAGAACGTCAACAAGGGGCAACACACACACCTTAGTACAGAACGTCAACAAGGAGCAACACACACCTTAGTACAGAACGTCAACAAGGAGCAGCACACACACCTTAGTACAGAACGTCAACAAGGGTCAACACACACACCTTAGTACAGAACGTCAACAAGGGGCAACAACACACACCTTAGTACAGAACGTCAACAAGGGGCAGCACACACACCTTAGTACAGAACGTCAACAAGGGGCAGCACACACACCTTAGTACAGAACGTCAACAAGGGGCAGCACACACACCTTAGTACAGAACGTCAACAAGGAGCAGCACACACACCTTAGTACAGAACGTCAACAAGGGGCAGCACACACCTTAGTACAGAACGTCAACAAGGAGCAGCACACACCTTAGTACAGAACGTCAACAAGGAGCACACACACACCTTAGTACAGAACGTCAACAAGGGGCAACACACACCTTAGTACAGAACGTCAACAAGGGGCAACAAACACACCTTAGTACAGAACGTCAACAAGGAGCAACACACACACCTTAGTACAGAACGTCAATAAGGGGCAACACACACCTTAGTACAGAACGTCAACAAGGGGCAACACACACACCTTAGTACAGAACGTCAATAAGGGGCAACACACACCTTAGTACAGAACGTCAACAAGGGGCAACACACACACCTTAGTACAGAACGTCAACAAGGAGCAACACACACACACCTTAGTACAGAACGTCAACAAGGAGCAGCACACACACCTTAGTACAGAACGTCAATAAGGGGCAACACACACACCTTAGTACAGAACGTCAATAAGGGGCAACACACACACCTTAGTACAGAACGTCAATAAGGGGCAACACACACACCTTAGTACAGAACGTCAATAAGGGGCAACACACACACCTTAGTACAGAGCGTCAACAAGGGCAGCACACACACCTTAGTACAGAACGTCAACAAGGGGCAACACACACCTTAGTACAGAACGTCAACAAGGGGCAGCACACACCTTAGTACAGAACGTCAACAAGGGGCAACACACACACCTTAGTACAGAACGTCAACAAGGGGCAACACACACACCTTAGTACAGAACGTCAACAAGGAACAGCACACACACCTTAGTACAGAACGTCAACAAGGGGCAGCACACACACCTTAGTACAGAACGTCAACAAGGGGCAGCACACACCTTAGTACAGAACGTCAACAAGGGGCAGACACACACCTTAGTACAGAACGTCAATAAGGGAGCACTAGTACGGCACACACCTTAGTACAGAACGTCAATAAGGGGCAACACACACCTTAGTACAGAACGTCAACAAGGAGCAACACATACACCTTAGTACAGAACGTCAACAAGGGGCAGCACACACACCTTAGTACAGACCGTCAACAAGGGGCAGCACACACACCTTAGTACAGAACGTCAATAAGGGGCAACACACACCTTAGTACAGAGCGTCAACAAGGGGCAACACACACCTTAGTACAGAACGTCAACAAGGAGCAACACACACACCTTAGTACAGAACGTCAATAAGGGGCAACACACACCTTAGTACAGAACGTCAACAAGGAGCAACACATACACCTTAGTACAGAACGTCAACAAGGGGCAGCACACACCTTAGTACAGAGCCGTCAACAAGGAGCAGCACACACACCTTAGTACAGAACGTCAATAGGGGCAACACACACCTTAGTACAGAACGTCAACAAGGGGCAACACACACCTTAGTACAGAACGCCAACAAGGAGCAGCACACACACCTTAGTACAGAACGTCCAACAAGGAGCAGCACACACACTTAGTACAGAACGTCAACAAGGAGCAGCACACACACCTTAGTACAGAGCGCCAACAAGGGGCAGCACACACACCTTAGTACAGAACGTCAACAAGGAGCAGCACACACCTTAGTACAGAACGTCAACAAGGAGCAGCACACACACCTTAGTACAGAACGTCAACAAGGAGCAGCACACACACCTTAGTACAGAACGTCAACAAGGGGCAGCACACACACCTTAGTACAGAACGTCAACAAGGAGCAGCACACACACCTTAGTACAGAACGTCAACAAGGGGCAGCACACACACCTTAGTACAGAACGTCAACAAGGGGCAGCACACACCTTAGTACAGAACGTCAACAAGGAGCAACACACATCTTAGTACAGAACGTCAACAAGGGCAGCACACACCTTAGTACAGACAGTCAACAAGGAGCAGCACACACACCTTAGTACAGAACGTCAACAAGGAGCAGCACACACCTTAGTACAGAGCGTCAACAAGGGGCAGCACACACACTTAGTACAGAACGTCAACAAGGGGCAGCACACATCTTAGTACAGAACGCCAACAAGGGGCAATACACACACCTTAGTACAGAACGTCAACAAGGGGCTACACA
>NW_027012429.1:0-19516 GCF_036934945.1 Oncorhynchus masou masou
TAGGATCTCTACACTGCTGTAGGATCTCTGCCTGCTATAGGATCTCTACCTGTCTACATGCTATAGGATCTCTGCCTGCTATAGGATCTCTACCTGTCCCAACTCTTCCCACTCAATAGGATCTCTCTTCCTGCTATAGGATCTCTACCTGCTATAGGATCTCTACCTGCAATAGGATCTCTACCTGTCTACATGCTATGGGATCTCTACCTGCTATAGGATCTCTACCTGTCTACATGCTATAGGATCTCTACCTGCTATGGGATCTCATGCTGTAGATCTCTACCTGCTACTAGGATCTCTACCTGCTATAGGATCTCTACCTGCTATAGGATTTCTACCTGCTATAGGATCTCTGCATGCTATAGGATCTCTACCTGCTATAGGATTTCTACCTGCATAGGATCTCTACCCGCTATGGACTCACCCATAGGATCTCTGCCTGCTATAGGATCTCTACCTGCTATAGGATCTCTGCCTGCTATAGGATCTCTACCTGCTATAGGATCTCTACCTGCTATAGGATCTCTACCTGCTATAGGATCTCTGCCTGCTATAGGATCTCTACCTGCTATAGGATCTCTACCTGCTATAGGATCTCTGCCTGCTATAGGATCTCTACCTGGCTATAGGATCTCTACCTGCTGTAGGATCTCTACCTGCTGTAGGATCTCTACCTGCTGTAGGATCTCTGCCTGCTATAGGATCTCTGCCTGCTATAGGATCTCTACCTGCTATAGGATCTCTTCCTGCTATAGGATCTCTACCTGCTATAGGATCTCTACCTGCAATAGGATCTCTACCTGTCTACATGCTATAGGATCTCTACCTGTCTACATGCTATAGGATCTCTACCTGCTATAGGATCTCTACCTGCTATAGGATCTCTACCTGCTATAGGATCTCTACCTGCTATAGGATCTCTACCTGCTATAGGATTTCTACCTGCTATAGGATCTCTACATGCTATAGGATCTCTACCTGCTATAGGATTTCTACCTGCTATAGGATCTCTACCTGCTATAGGATCTCTACCTGCTATAGGATCTCTACCTGATGCTAGTAGGGATCTCTGCCTGCTATAGGATCTCTGCGGGATCTCATGCTATAGGATCTCTGCCTGCTATAGGATCTCTACCTGCTATAGGATCTCACATGCTATAGGATCTCTACATGCTATAGGATTTCTACCTGCTATAGGATCTCTACCTGCTATAGGATCTCTACCTGCAATAGGATCTCTACCTGTCTACATGCTATAGGATCTCTACCTGCTATAGGATCTCTACCTGTCTACATGCTATAGGATCTCTACCTGCTATAGGATCTCTACATGCTGTAGGATCTCTACCTGCTATAGGATCTCTACCTGCTATAGGATCTACCTGCTATAGGATTTCTACCTGCTATAGGATCTCTACATGCTATAGGATCTCTACCTGCTATAGGATTTCTACCTGCTATAGGATTTCTACCTGCTATAGGATCTCTACCTGCTATACCCAAGCAGCAGATCCCTACCTGGTACAGACTTTGCCTGCTATAGATCTCTACCTGGTATAGGATCTCTACCCCACAGGATTCTACTCTGCCAGGATCTCTACCTGCTGTAGGATCTCTGCCTGCTATAGGATCTCTGCCTGCTACAGGATCTCTACCTGCTATAGGATCTCTTCCTGCTATAGGATCTCTACCTGCTATAGGATCTCTACCTGCTATAGGATCTCTGCTCAAGTAGATCTCCTACCTGCCATAGATACATGCTGGATCTCTTACCTGCTGTAGGATCTCTACCTGCTGTAGGATCTCTACCTGCTGTAGGATCTCTGCCTGCTATAGGATCTCTGCCTGCTATAGGATCTCTACCTGCCATAGGATCACATGCCATGCTATAGGATCTCTACATGCTATAGGATCTCTACCTGCAATAGATCTCTACCTCGTCTACATGCTATATAGGATCTCTACCCACTATAGGATCTCTACCCGTCTACATGCTATAGGTCTACATGCTATAGGATCTCTACATGCTGCGAGGATCTCTACCTGCTATAGGATCTCTTCCTGCTATAGGATCTCTACCTGCTATAGGGATCTCTACCTGCCAGGCACTATAGGATTTCTACCTGCTATAGGATTTCACCCCTATAGGATCTCACCAAGTGCTATAGACATGCTATAGGATCTCTGCCTGCTATAGGATCTCTACTGCTATAGGATCCTACCTGCTATAGACATGCTATAGATAGGATCTCTACCCTGCCATAGGATCTCTGCTCAAGTTATAGACATGCTATAGATCTCTACCTGCTATAGGACCTGCTGTAGGATCTACCTGCTATAGGATCTCTACCTGCTATAGGATCTGCCTCTATCTCTGCCTGCTATAGGATCTCTACATGCTATAGGATCTCTGCCTGCTATAGGATTTACCTACCATAGATCTCTACATGCTAGGATTTCTACCCGCTGTAGGATTCTTACCTGCTAGTAGGATCTCCTTACCTGCAGGATCTCTGCCTGCTATAGGATCTCTACCCTACATCCTCCCACCTGCAATAGATCTCTACCTGTCTACATGCTATATAGATCTCTTACCTGCTATAGGATCTCTACCCTGCCTACATGCTATAGATCTCTACCTGCTATAGGATCTCTACATGCTATAGGATCTCTACCTGCTATAGGATCTCTACCTGCTATAGATCTCTACCTGCTAGGTTATAGATTTCTACCTGCTATAGGATCTCTACATGCTATAGGATCTCTACCTGCTGTAGGATCTCTACCTGCTATAGGATCTCTACCTGCTATAGGATCTCTGCCTGCTATAGGATCTCTACCTGCTATAGGATCTCTGCCTGCTATAGGATCTCTACCTAGGCTGCTATAGGATGCCTGCTATAGGATTCTACATGCTATAGGATCTCTACCTGCTATAGGCTACAGCTATAGGATCTCTGCCTGCTATAGATTCTACCTGCTATAGGATCTCTACCTGCTATAGGATCTCTGCCTGCTATAGATCTCTACCTGCTATAGGATCTCTACCTGCTAGGTCTACATGCTGTAGGATACCTGCTGTAGGACCTGCTATAGGATCTCTGCCCTAGGACTTCTACCCAAGCACATGCTATAGGATCTCTACCTGCTATAGGATCTCTAGCAATAGATCTCTACCTGTCTACATGCTATAGGATCTCCTGTACCTGTCTACATGCTAGGATCTCTAGATCTCTTCCTGCTATAGGATCTCTACCTGCTATAGGATTTCTACCTGCTATAGGATCTCTACATGCTATAGGATAGACTCTACCCTACATGCTAGGATTTCTACATGCTGTAGGATCTCTACCTGCTATCACCAGGATTTCTGCCTGCTATAGGATCTCTACCTGCTATAGGATCTCTATGCTGTAGATCTGCACCTGCTGTAGGACCCTCTCTAGGATCCTGCAAGTTATAGGATCTCTGCCTGCTATAGGATCTCTACCTGCTATAGGATCTCTTACCTGCTATAGGATACCTGCCAGCAGACATCACCCTGCCTGCCATAGGATCTCTACCTGCTATAGGATCTCTGCCTGCTATAGGATCTCTACCTGCTATAGGATCTCTACCTGTCTACATGCTATAGGATCTCTACCTGCTATAGGATCTGCCTGCTACATGCTAGATCTCTACCTGCTAGATAGGATCTCTACCTGCTATAGGATCTCTACCTGCTATAGGATCTCTACCTGCTATAGGATCTCTACCTGCTATAGGATCTATAGATTCTACCTGCTATAGGATCTCTACATGCTATAGGATCTCTACCTGCTATAGGATCTCTGCCTGCTATAGGATCTCTGCCTGCTATAGGATCTCTGCCTGCTATAGGATCTCTACCTGCTATAGGATCTCTACATGCTATAGGATCTCTACTGCTATAGGATCTGCTATGTCTACATGCTATAGGATTCTACCTGCAATAGGATCTCTACCCGTCTACATGCTATAGGATCTCTACCTGCTATAGGATCTCTACTACATGCTATAGGATCTCTACCATAGGTCTACATAGGATCTACCTGCTATAGGATCTCTACCTGCTATAGGATCTCTACCTGCTATAGGATTTCTACCTGCTATAGGATCTCTACATGCTATAGGATCTCTACCTGCTATAGGATTTCTACCTGCTATAGGATTTCTACCTGCTATAGGATCTCTACCTGCTATAGGATCTCTGCCTGCTATAGGATCTCTGCCTGCTATAGGATCTCTACCTGCTATAGGATCTCTACCTGCTATAGGATCTCTGCCTGCTATAGGATCTCTACCTGCTATAGGATCTCTACCTGCTATAGGATCTCTGCCTGCTATAGGATCTCTACCTGCTATAGGATCTCTACCTGCTATAGGATCTCTACCTGCTGTAGGATCTCTACCTGCTGTAGGATCTCTACCTGCTGTAGGATCTCTGCCTGCTATAGGATCTCTGCCTGCTATAGGATCTCTACCTGCTATAGGATCTCTGCCTGCTATAGGATCTCTACCTGCTATAGGATCTCTACATGCTATAGGATTTCTACCTGCTGTAGGATCTCTACCTGCTATAGGATCTCTACCTGCTATAGGATCTCTACCTGCTATAGGATCTCTACCTGCTATAGGATCTCTACCTGCTATAGGATCTCTACCTGCAATAGGATCTCTACCTGTCTACATGCTATAGGATCTCTACCTGCTATAGGATCTCTACCTGTCTACATGCTATAGGATCTCTACCTGCTATAGGATCTCTACATGCTATAGGATCTCTACCTGCTATAGGATCTCTACCTGCTATAGGATCTCTACCTGCTATAGGATTTCTACCTGCTATAGGATCTCTACATGCTATAGGATCTCTACCTGCTATAGGATTTCTACCTGCTATAGGATCTCTACCTGCTATAGGATTTCTACCTGCTATAGGATCTCTACCTGCTATAGGATCTCTGCCTGCTATAGGATCTCTACCTGCTATAGGATCTCTGCCTGCTATAGGATCTCTACCTGCTATAGGATCTCTACCTGCTATAGGATCTCTACCTGCTATAGGATCTCTGCCTGCTATAGGATCTCTACATGCTATAGGATCTCTACCTGCTATAGGATCTCTACCTGCTATAGGATCTCTGCCTGCTATAGGATCTCTACCTGCTATAGGATCTCTACCTGCTATAGGATCTCTGCCTGCTATAGGATCTCTACCTGCTATAGGATCTCTACCTGCTGTAGGATCTCTACCTGCTGTAGGATCTCTACCTGCTGTAGGATCTCTGCCTGCTATAGGATCTCTGCCTGCTATAGGATCTCTACCTGCTATAGGATCTCTTCCTGCTATAGGATCTCTACCTGCTATAGGATCTCTACCTGCAATAGGATCTCTACCTGTCTACATGCTATAGGATCTCTACCTGCTATACGATCTCTACCTGTCTACATGCTATAGGATCTCTACCTGCTATAGGATCTCTTCCTGCTATAGGATCTCTACCTGCTATAGGATCTCTACCTGCTATAGGATCTCTACCTGTCTACATGCTATAGGATCTCTACCTGCTATAGGATCTCTACCTGTCTACATGCTATAGGATCTCTACCTGCTATAGGATCTCTACATGCTGTAGGATCTCTACCTGCTATAGGATCTCTACCTGCTATAGGATCTCTGCCTGCTATAGGATCTCTACCTGCTATAGGATCTCTACCTGCTGTAGGATCTCTACCTGCTGTAGGATCTCTACCTGCTGTAGGATCTCTGCCTGCTATAGGATCTCTGCCTGCTATAGGATCTCTACCTGCTATAGGATCTCTACCTGCTATAGGATCTCTACCTGCTGTAGGATCTCTGCCTGCTATAGGATCTCTGCCTGCTATAGGATCTCTACCTGCTATAGGATCTCTACCTGCTATAGGATCTCTACCTGCTATAGGATCTCTACCTGCAATAGGATCTCTACCTGTCTACATGCTATAGGATCTCTACCTGCTATAGGATCTCTACCTGTCTACATGCTATAGGATCTCTACCTGCTATAGGATCTCTACATGCTATAGGATCTCTACCTGCTATAGGATCTCTACCTGCTATAGGATCTATACCTGCTATAGGATTTCTACCTGCTATAGGATCTCTACATGCTATAGGATCTCTACCTGCTATAGGATTTCTACCTGCTATAGGATCTCTACCTGCTATAGGATTTCTACCTGCTATAGGATCTCTACCTGCTATAGGATCTCTGCCTGCTATAGGATCTCTACCTGCTATAGGATCTCTTACCTGCTATAGGATCTCTGCCTGCTATAGGATCTCTACATGCTATAGGATCTCTACCTGCTATAGGATCTCTACCTGCTATAGATCTCTGCCTGCTATAGGATCTCTACCTGCTATAGGATCTCTACCTGCTATAGGATCTCTGCCTGCTATAGGATCTCTACCTGCTATAGGATCTCTACCTGCTGTAGGATCTCTACCTGCTGTAGGATCTCTACCTGCTGTAGGATCTCTGCCTGCTATAGGATCTCTGCCTGCTATAGGATCTCTACCTGCTATAGGATCTCTTCCTGCTATAGGATCTCTACCTGCTATAGGATCTCTACCTGCAATAGGATCTCTACCTGTCTACATGCTATAGGATCTCTACCTGCTATAGGATCTCTACCTGTCTACATGCTATAGGATCTCTACCTGCTATAGGATCTCTTCCTGCTATAGGATCTCTACCTGCTATAGGATCTCTACCTGCAATAGGATCTCTACCTGTCTACATGCTATATGATCTCTACCTGCTATAGGATCTCTACCTGTCTACATGCTATAGGATCTCTACCTGCTATAGGATCTCTACCTGCTATAGGATCTCTACCTGCTATAGGATCTCTGCCTGCTATAGGATCTCTACCTGGTATAGGATCTCTACCTGCTGTAGGATCTCTGCCTGCTATAGGATCTCTACCTGCTATAGGATCTCTACCTGCTGTAGGATCTCTACCTGCTATAGGATCTCTACCTGCTGTAGGATCTCTACCTGCTGTAGGATCTCTACCTGCTGTAGGATCTCTGCCTGCTATAGGATCTCTGCCTGCTATAGGATCTCTACCTGCTATAGGATCTCTTCCTGCTATAGGATCTCTACCTGCTATAGGATCTCTGCCTGCTATAGGATCTCTACCTGCTATAGGATCTCTGCCTGCTATAGGATCTCTACCTGCTATAGGATCTCTACCTGCTATAGGATCTCTGCCTACAGGATCTCTACCTGCTATAGGATCTCTACCTGCTGTAGGATCTCTACCTGCTGTAGGATCTCTACCTGCTGTAGGATCTCTGCCTGCTATAGGATCTCTGCCTGCTATAGGATCTCTACCTGCTATAGGATCTCTTCCTGCTATAGGATCTCTACCTGCTATAGGATCTCTACCTGCAATAGGATCTCTACCTGTCTACATGCTATAGGATCTCTACCTGCTATAGGATCTCTACCTGTCTACATGCTATAGGATCTCTACCTGCTATAGGATCTCTTCCTGCTATAGGATCTCTACCTGCTATAGGATCTCTACCTGCAATAGGATCTCTACCTGTCTACATGCTATATGATCTCTACCTGCTATAGGATCTCTACCTGTCTACATGCTATAGGATCTCTACCTGCTATAGGATCTCTGCCTGCTATAGGATCTCTACCTGGTATATAATCTCTACCTGCTGTAGGATCTCTACCTGCTATAGGATCTCTGCCTGCTATAGGATCTCTGCCTGCTATAGGATCTCTACCTGCTATAGGATCTCTTCCTGCTATAGGATCTCTACCTGCTATAGGATCTCTACCTGCAATAGGATCTCTACCTGTCTACATGCTATAGGATCTCTACCTGTCTACATGCTATAGGATCTCTACCTGCTATAGGATCTCTACGTGCTGTAGGATCTCTACCTGCTATAGGATCTCTACCTGCTATAGGATCTCTACCTGCTATAGGATTTCTACCTGCTATAGGATCTCTACATGCTATAGGATCTCTACCTGCTATAGGATTTCTACCTGCTATAGGATCTCTACCTGCTATAGGATCTCTACCTGCTATAGATCTCTGCCTGCTATAGGATCTCTACCTGCTATAGGATCTCTGCCTGCTATAGGATCTCTACCTGCTATAGGATCTCTACCTTTATAGGATCTCTACCTGCTATAGGATCTCTGCCTGCTATAGGATCTCTACATGCTATAGGATCTCTACCTGCTATAGGATCTCTACCTGCTATAGGATCTCTACATGCTATAGGATCTCTACATGCTATAGGATTTCTACCTGCTATAGGATCTCTACATGCTATAGGATCTCTACCTGCAATAGGATCTCTACCTGTCTACATGCTATAGGATCTCTACCTGCTATAGGATCTCTACCTGTCTACATGCTATAGGATCTCTACCTGCTATAGGATCTCTACATGCTGTAGGATCTCTACCTGCTATAGGATCTCTACCTGCTATAGGATCTCTACCTGCTATAGGATTTCTACCTGCTATAGGATCTCTACATGCTATAGGATCTCTACCTGCTATAGGATTTCTACCTGCTATAGGATTTCTACCTGCTATAGGATCTCTACCTGCTATAGGATCTCTGCCTGCTATAGGATCTCTACCTGCTATAGGATCTCTGCCTGCTATAGGATCTCTACCTGCTATAGGATCTCTACCTGCTATAGGATTCTGCCTGCTATAGGATTCTACCTGCTATAGGATCTCTACCTGCTATAGGATCTCTGCCTGCTATAGGATCTCTACCTGCTATAGGATCTCTACCTGCTGTAGGATCTCTACCTGCTGTCGGATCTCTACCTGCTGTAGGATCTCTGCCTGCTATAGGATCTCTGCCTGCTATAGGATCTCTACCTGCTATAGGATCTCTACCTGCTATAGGTTCTCTACCTGCTGTAGGATCTCTGCCTGCAATAGGATCTCTGCCTGCTATAGGATCTCTACCTGCTATAGGATCTCTACCTGCTATAGGATCTCTACCTGCTATAGGATCTCTACCTGCAATAGGATCTCTACCTGTCTACATGCTATAGGATCTCTACCTGCTATAGGATCTCTACCTGTCTACATGCTATAGGATCTCTACCTGCTATAGGATCTCTACATTCTATAGGATCTCTACCTGCTATAGGATCTCTACCTGCTATAGGATCTCTACCTGCTATAGGATTTCTACCTGCTATAGGATCTCTACATGCTATAGGATCTCTACCTGCTATAGGATTTCTACCTGCTATAGGATCTCTACCTGCTATAGGATTTCTACCTGCTATAGGATCTCTACCTGCTATAGGATCTCTGCCTGCTATTGGATCTCTGCCTGCTATAGGATCTCTACCTGCTATAGGATCTCTACCTGCTATAGGATCTCTACCTGCTATAGGATCTCTACCTGCTATAGGATCTCTGCCTGCTATAGGATCTCTACATGCTATAGGATCTCTACCTGCTATAGGATCTCTACCTGCTATAGATCTCTGTCTGCTATAGGATCTCTACCTGCTATAGGATCTCTACCTGCTATAGATCTGCCTGCTATAGGATCTCTACCTGCTATAGGATCTCTACCTGCTGTAGGATCTCTACCTGCTGTAGGATCTCTACCTGCTGTAGGATCTCTGCCTGCTGTAGGATCTCTGCCTGCTATAGGATCTCTACCTGCTATAGGATCTCTTCCTGCTATAGGATCTCTTCCTGCTATAGGATCTCTACCTGCTATAGGATCTCTACCTGCAATAGGATCTCTACCTGTCTACATGCTATAGGATCTCTACCTGCTATACGATCTCTACCTGTCTACATGCTATAGGATCTCTACCTGCTATAGGATCTCTTCCTGCTATAGGATCTCTACCTGCTATAGGATCTCTACCTGCAATAGGATCTCTACCTGTCTACATGCTATAGTATCTCTACCTGCTATAGGATCTCTACCTGTCTACATATAGGATCTCTACCTGCTATAGGATCTCTACATGCTGTAGGATCTCTACCTGCTATAGGATCTCTACCTGCTATAGGATCTCTACCTGCTATAGGATTTCTACCTGCTATAGGGGAACTCTACATGCTATAGGATCTACCTGCTATAGGATTTCTACCTGCTATAGGATTTCTACCTGCTATAGGATCTCTACCTGCTATAGGATCTCTGCCTGCTATAGGATCTCTACCTGCTATAGGATCTCTGTCTGCTATAGGATCTCTACCTGCTATAGGATCTCTACCTGCTATAGGATCTCTGCCTGCTATAGGATCTCTACCTGCTATAGGATCTCTACCTGCTATAGGATCTCTGCCTGCTATAGGATCTCTACCTGGTATAGGATCTCTACCTGCTGTAGGATCTCTACCTGCTGTAGGATCTCTACCTGCTGTAGGATCTCTGCCTGCTATAGGATCTCTGCCTGCTATAGGATCTCTACCTGCTATAGGATCTCTTCCTGCTATAGGATCTCTACCTGCTATAGGATCTCTACCTGCAATAGGATCTCTACCTGTCTACATGCTATAGGATCTCTACCTGTCTACATGCTATAGTATCTCTACCTGCTATAGGATCTCTACATGCTGTAGGATCTCTACCTGCTATAGGATCTCTACCTGCTATAGGATCTCTACCTGCTATAGGATTTCTACCTGCTATAGGATCTCTACATGCTATAGGATCTCTACCTGCTATAGGATTTCTACCTGCTATAGGATCTCTACCTGCTATAGGATTTCTACCTGCTATAGGATCTCTACCTGCTATAGGATCTCTGCCTGCTATAGGATCTCTACCTGCTATAGGATCTCTGCCTGCTATAGGATCTCTACCTGCTATAGGATCTCTACCTGCTATAGGATCTCTACCTGCTATAGGATCTCTACCTGCTATAGGATCTCTGCCTGCTATAGGATCTCTACATGCTATAGGATCTCTACCTGCTATAGGATCTCTACCTGCTATAGGATCTCTACATGCTATAGGATCTCTACATGCTATAGGATTTCTACCTGCTATAGGATCTCTACATGCTATAGGATCTCTACCTGCTATAGGATTTCTACCTGCTATAGGATCTCTACCTGCTATAGGATCTCTACCTGCTATAGGATCTCTACATGCTATAGGATCTCTACATGCTATAGGATCTCTACCTGCTATAGGATCTCTACCTGCTATAGGATCTCTACCTGCTATAGGATCTCTACCTGCTATAGGATCTCTACCTGCTATAGGATCTCTACATGCTATAGGATCTCTACCTGCTATAGGATCTCTACCTGCTATAGGATTTCTACCTGCTATAGGATTTCTACCTGCTATAGGATTTCTACCTGCTATAGGATCTCTACCTGCTATAGGATCTCTACCTGCTATAGGATTTCTACCTGCTATAGGATCTCTGCACAACATAAACCTCACACTTTTTCATTTTTTTGCCTCATTGCATTTAGAAAGGCTGTGAGTGATATGTTGCCTGAAAGTAATCTATTTCCATGGCTGCGTCCCCAATGACACCTCATTCCCTACATAGTGCTCTATTTATGAACACAGCCCTATGGGCCCTGGTCAAAAGTAGAGCACCTTATAGGGATTAGGGTGTGATTTGGGACGCAGCCCATGTTAGTGATGCAGGGGTTATGGTTGATGTGGAATGCCATGCTAACACATCCACACTCACCCCTGTAATGGTTCCATACATCCATATATAAGGAACTAAGTTCAGTTCTATACCCAAGTCACTTCATCACCTCGTGGCCTATAACTCCATTGACTGTCTGTCTGTCTGGATTCAAGACTCCATGTATCCATGGACTGTAAATGACTTTCTCCATGTATAGAATTCAGCCTTGCTTAGTGGCTCTATTGAAGGGTGTCTGGTGTAGAACATGCTTTTCACTCACAAGTCAAAGCGTGTAGTCTCTGACAGCTGACAGCACTCACACCTTTGGCAATATGATCAGCGGTAGAGTTACATTCATTGAAACGTGTGTCGTGTATCTGAGTCAACGAGGCTGTAGGAACATTCATTGAAACGTGTGTCGTGTATCTGAGTCAACGAGGCTGTAGGAACATTCATTGAAACGTGTGTCGGTATCTGAGTCAACGAGGCTGTAGGAACATTCATTGAAACGTGTGTCGTGTATCTGAGTCAACGAGGCTGTAGGAACATTCATTGAAACGTGTGTCGTGTATCTGAGTCAACGAGGCTGTAGGAACATTCATTGAAACGTGTGTCGTGGTATCTGAGTCAACGAGGCTGTAGGAACATTCATTGAAACGTGTGTCGGGTATCTGAGTCAACGAGGCTGTAGGAACATTCATTGAAACGTGTGTCGTGTATCTGAGTCAACGAGGCTGTAGGAACATTCATTGAAACGTGTGTCGTGTATCTGAGTCAACGAGGCTGTAGGAACATTCATTGAAACGTGTGTCGTGTATCTGAGTCAACGAGGCTGTAGGAACATTCATTGAAACGTGTGTCGTGTATCTGAGTCAACGAGGCTGTAGGAACATTCATTGAAACGTGTGTCGCGTATCTGAGTCAACGAGGCTGTAGGAACATTCATTGAAACGTGTGTCGCGTATCTGAGTCAACGAGGCTGTAGGAACATTCATTGAAACGTGTGTCATTGTATCTGAGTCAACGAGGCTGTAGGAACATTCATTGAAACGTGTGTCGTGTATCTGAGTCAACGAGGCTGTAGGAACATTCATTGAAACGTGTGTCGTGTATCTGAGTCAACGAGGCTGTAGGAACATTCATTGAAACGTGTGTCATGTATCTGAGTCAACGAGGCTGTAGGAACATTCATTGAAACGTGTGTCATGTATCTGAGTCAACAAGGCTGTAGGAACACTGGTTTAAAGCCCATGGGAGTTGTTTTACGGCCATTAAAGTTGTTTTGAAACAGCTTACATTTGAAATCCATCTTTCTATCCTCCTATAACTGTACCTACTTGTGTTTTAATGTCTCTGTCATACGCAGCTGTTCATCTTACTGATGTCTGCATGTTACCTCTCTCTCTCTCTAGGGTGAAGAGGGTGACCAGGGAACCACAGGGGACCTCGGATCCCAGGGCCCAACGGTTTGATACGCTCATTAACCTACCCTTAACAGATAATATAACAGACTGTCTGTAGTGATAATAGAACAGACTGTCTGTAGTGATAATATAATAGACTGTCTGTAGTGATAATAGAACAGACTGTCTGTAGTGATAATATAACAGACTGTCTGTAGTGATAATATAACAGACTGTCTGTAGTGATAATAGAACAGACTGTCTGTAGTGATAATATAACAGACTGTCTGTAGTGATAATATAACAGACTGTCTGTTGTGATAATAGAACAGACTGTCTGTAGTGATAATAGAACAGACTGTCTGTAGTGATAATAGAACAGACTGTCTGTAGTGATAATAGAACAGACTGTCTGTAGTGATAATATAATAGACTGTCTGTAGTGATAATAGAACAGACTGTCTGTAGTGATAATATAACAGACTGTCTGTAGTGATAATAGAACAGACTGTCTGTAGTGATAATAGAACAGACTGTCTGTAGTGATAATAGAACAGACTGTCTGTAGTGATAATATAACAGACTGTCTGTAGTGATAATAGAACAGACTGTCTGTAGTGATAATAGAACAGACTGTCTGTAGTGATAATAGAATAGACTGTCTGTAGTGATAATATAACAGACTGTCTGTAGTGATAATATAACAGACTGTCTGTTGTGATAATAGAACAGACTGTCTGTAGTGATAATAGAACAGACTGTCTGTAGTGATAATAGAACAGACTGTCTGTAGTGATAATAGAACAGACTGTCTGTAGTGGTAATATAACAGACTGTCTGTAGTGATAATAGAACAGACTGTCTGTAGTGATAATAGAACAGACTGTCTGTAGTGATAATATAACAGACTGTCTGTAGTGATAATATAACAGACTGTCTGTAGTGATAATAGAACAGACTGTCTGTAGTGATAATAGAACAGACTGTCTGTAGTGATAATATAACAGACTGTCTGTAGTGATAATATAACAGACTGTCTGTAGTGATAATAGAACAGACTGTGTAGTGGTAATATAACAGACTGTCTGTAGTGATAATAGAACAGACTGTCTGTAGTGATTAATAGAACAGACTGTCTGTAGTGATAATAGAACAGACTGTCTGTAGTGATAATAGAACAGACTGTCTATGGTGACAGTTAGTGACAGTTTGTCTTCTGTTGTTGTGTGATTCCAGGGTCCTCAGGGAATCAGAGGCTCCACTGAATGATGGGGCCCAAAGGTGGACTGGTAAGAGTCACTCTTTTGAAGTTAATTGTATTTCAATTATTTCTCTGTCATCTTAATGCTAATATACCCCTGGTGTTGTGACAGGAGCACGAGGACATGATGGAGATCCAGGTCCCCAGGGTGTTGAAGGAGCCACTGTAAGTATTCTCCCATAATCCCTTCTCCTGTTCATTATGATTTCACTAATGTTAGACCTCTGGAAAGGTGAGTGTTTCAGGAATACGGCACTGTTCACATGTCATTATGTGTTGTGTTCTCATGAAGGACATGATTAAACATCTGTAAAAAGGTTTTGTCTTACAATATGATGATGCTGTCTCTTGTTAGGGTGACCAAGGCCAGAGGGGCGTGATGGGCGAGTCTGGTCCTAAAGGTGATGAGGTGGGGTTTCAGAGTAAAACATGCACCTACCATGGTTTCACATGGACAAATTGATTCTTGTCTTTAGTCACTGTCTGGGGTGGTGGTGATGGTGTAATGATGATGCCCTGATTGGCTCCTTATCCTATTGTGTTGTTATCTAGGGATCTCAAGGTGGAAGAGGAATCACAGGTCTTCCTGGGCCCAAGGGAAAGGGTGTAAGTATTACTGTGACTATTGTATCACAGCATAAACAATCAGTCTTGGTGGTGGAAATGTAAAGCATATCCTGTCTGTTGTGTATTCTTAGACTCTTAGAATCATTTAAGACACAGAACCATTCATAGAACCTTCTTGGAACATTAACACTTGTCATGGAATAATTGTCGGGTTCTTTGTTCATGTCTAGGGTTTGTCAGAGTGGATGGCCGTGAAGGTATTCCTGGATTGCCAGGTGGAAAGGTATGGACAGGACCTACTGTAAGATGTTTAGATGCATCGTTCTAGTTCTGCTGTGCCCTCTCATAGGTCTACAGTGATTCTTTCTGCAGCGATTTTTATTGGCTTGGCAATGGAGATCACAGCATTCTGAAAAGTCTACTATGAAATGGGATTCATACTGTTTGAACAGAGGAATCAGCAGGAGTTGTCAAATCAAGTTAGGATTATAACTGTGATGTCAAAAATTCATCTAACTCACATAACTCTCTTTCTCCACAGGGCACCATTGGCAAGGCTGGGTCTCCAGGGGGAGGTGGGGCTTCAGGGACTTCCTGTAAGTATGACCTTTGACCTCACACTAACATGTGTTCTGATTGGTTGCGCCTGTGTAATCCTCCTCAGCCTCCCATATTGTAATCCTGGATGTGAAATAACATAATAATTATAACATGAGATAATTGTTTCTGATTGACAACCACCATTGTGTAGGTTCTTTTGTTTTACGAGATTTTTGAGATTTTCATGTTTTCAACAACATCTTTGAAATGGATAATACATGGATGAGTGGTTTGGTCAAATGTATTCTAGGTATTTACATGATAATTCTCTTACTCTAGATTGATTTTGATTGGCAATGTTGTGTTTCCCTCTCTAGGGATTACCTGGTTCTCCTGGCTCTAAAGGAACTGGTGGAGAGAAGGTAGGCATCATAGAGATCCTATTAAAATAGTATTCTAATTCCTAATTCACCCACAATGCACCACTTACATCAATTCATCTACAGCCAATGGGCACACTACTCTGTGCCATAAACTCAACCCTTTGACAAATAGAGCTAATCTATGTCACTGGAGGAGCTGCAGCTGGATAAGAGCATGGGTACTGACCTCCACAGTGAGGGGAAGTATTTGATCCCCTGCTGATTTTGTATGTTTGCCCACTAATACAGAAATGATCAGTCTATAATTTTAAATGGTAGGTTTATTTGAACAGTGAGAGACAGAATAACAACAAAAAATCCAGAAAAACACATGTCAAAAATGTTATAAATTGATTTTGCATTTTAATGAGGGAAATAATTATTTGACCCCTCCAAAACATGACTTGGTACTTGGTGGCAAAACCCTTGTCGGCAATCACAGAGGTCAGATGTTTCTTGTAGTTGGCCACCAGATTTGCACACATCTCAGGGGTGAGTTTGTCCTACTCCTCTTTGCAGATCTTCTCCAAGTCATTAAGATTTCAAGGCTGACGTTTTGGCAACTCGGAACCTTCAACTCCCTCCACAGATTTTCTATGGGATTAAGGTCTGGAGACTGGCTAGGCCACTCCAGGACCTTAATGTGCTTCTTCTTGAGCCACTCCTTTGTTGCCTTGGCCATGTGTTTTGGGTCATTGTCATGCTGGAATACCCATCCACGACCCATTTTCAATGCCCTGGCTGAGGGAAGGAGGTTCTCACCTAAGATTTGACGGCCACATGGCCCTGTCCATCGTCCCTTTTTGATGCGGTGATGTTGTCCTGTCCCCCTAGCAGAAAAACACCCCCAAAGCATAATGTTTCCACCTCCATGTTTGACGGCAAGGGGGATGATGTTCTTGGGGTCATAGGCAGCATTCCTCCTCCAAACATGGCGCAGCTGGAGTAATGGCAAAGAGCTCCATTTTGGTTTCATCTGACCACAACAACTTCCGGCGCCGACAGAGATGGCCGCCTCGCTTTGCGTTTCTAGGAAACTATGCAGTTTTTTGTTTTTTTTTACGTGTTATTTCTTACATTAGTACCCCAGGTCATCTTAGGTTTCATTACATACAGTCGAGAAGAACTACTGAATATAAGAGCAGCGTCAACTCACCATCAGTACGACCAAGAATATGACTTTCACGAAGCGGATCCTGTGTTCTGCCTTTCACCCAGGACAACGGAATGGATCCCAGCCGGCGACCCAAAAAAATGACTTCGTAAAAGAGGGAAATGAAGCGGTCTTCTGGTCAGACTCCGGAGACGGGCACATCGTGCACCACTCCCTAGCATTCTTCTCGCCAATGTCCAGTCTCTTGACAACAAGGTTGATGAAATCCGAGCAAGGGTAGCATTCCAGAGGGACATCAGAGACTGTAACGTTCTTTGCTTCACGGAAACATGGCTCACTGGAGAGACGCTATCGAGTCGGTGCAGCCAGCTGGTTCCTCCACGCATGGCGCCGACAGAAACAAACATCTTTCTGGTAAGAAGAGGGGCGGCGATGCCTTATGGCTAACGAGACGTGGTGTGGCCACAACAACATACAGGAACTCAAGTCCTTCTGTTCACCTGATTTAGAATTCCTCACAATCAAATGTAGACCGCATTATCTACCAAGGGAATTCTCTTCGATTATAATCACAGCCGTATATATTTCCCCCAAGCAGACACATCGATGGCTCTGAAAACGAACTTTATTTGGACCCTTTGCAAACTGGAATCCATACATCCTGAGGCTGCATTCATTGTAGCTGGGGATTTTAACAAGGCTAATCTGAAAACAAGACTCCCTAAATTGTATCAGCATATCGATTGCGCAACCAGGGCTGGCAAACCTTGGATCATTGCTATTCTAACTTCCCGCGACGCATATAAGGCCCTGCACCGCCCTCCTTTCGGAAAAGCTGACCACGGCTCCATTTTGTTGATCCCTGCCTACAGACAGAAACTAAAACAAGAAGCTCCCACGCTGAGGTCTGTCCAACACTGGTCCGACCAATCTGATTCCACACTCCAAGACTGCTTCCATCACGTGGACTGGGATATGTTTCGTATTCGTCAGACAACAACATTGACGAATACGCTGATTCGGTGTGCGAGTTCATTAGAACGTGCGTTGAAGATGTCGTTCCCATAGCAACGATTAAACATTCCCAAACCAGAAACCGTGGATTGATGGCAGCATTTGCGTAAAACTGAAAGCGCGAACCACTGTTTTAACCAGGGCAAGGTGACTGGAAACATGACCGAATACAAACAGTGTAGCTTATTCCCTCCGCAAGGCAATCAAACAAGCTAAGTGTCAGTATAGAGACAAAGTAGAATCTCCACACAAACAATGCTACCTAATGTAATATTTGCATACCCCTACATCGTTCATCTCATATGTATACGTATATACTGTACTCTATCATCTACTGCATCCTTATGTAATACATGTATCACTAGCCACTTTAACTATGCCACTTTGTTTACATACTCATCTCATATGTATATACTGTACTCAATACCATCTACTGTATCTTGCCTATGCCGCTCTGTACATCACTCATTCTTATATCTTTATGTACATATTCTTTATCCCCCTACACTTGTGTGTATAAGACAGTAGTTTTGGAATTGTCAGTTAGATTACTTGTTGGTTATTACTGCATTATTGAACTAGAAGCACAAGCATTTCGTTACACTTCCGCATCAACATCTGCTAACCATGTGTATGTGACAAATAACATTTGATTTGATTTGATTTGACACTTTCACACAGTTGTCCTCGGAATCATTCAGATGTTCATTGGCAAACTTCAGACGGGCATGTACATGCTTTCTTTGAGCAGGGGGGACCTTATGGTGCTGCAGGATTTCGTCCTTCACGGCATAGTGTGTTAACAATTGTTTTCTTGGGGACTATGGTCTCAGCTGCCTTGAGATCATTGACAAGTGTAGTTCTGGGCTGATTCCTCACTGTTCTGATGATCATTGCAACTCCACGAGGTGAGATCTTGCATGGAGCCCCAGGCCAAGGAGATTGACAGTTCTTTTGTGTTTCTTCCATTTGCGAATAATCACACCAACTGTTGTCACCTTCTCACCAAGCTGCTTGGCGATGGTCTTGTAGCCCATTCTAGCCTTGTGTAGGTCTACAATCTTGTCCCTGACATCCTTGGAGAGCTCTTTGGTCTTGGCCATGGTGGAGAGTTCGGAATCTGATTGATTGATTGCTTCTGTGGACAGGTGTCTGTTATGCAGGTAACAAAATGAGATGAGGAGCACTCCCTTTAAGACTGTGCTCCTAATCTCAGCTCGTTACCTGTATGAAAGACATCTGGGAGACAGAAATCTTTCTGATTGAGAGGGGGTCAAATACTTATTTCCCTCATTAAAATGCAAATCAATTTATAGCATATTTGACATGCGTTTTTCTGGATTTTTGATGTTGTTATTCTGTCTCTCACTGTTCAAATAAAGCTCCCATTACAATTATAGATGGATCATTTCTTTGTTAGTGGGCAAACGTACAAAATCAGCAGGGGATCAAATACTTTTTCCCTCACTGTAACTGTCCTGACCTAACCTGACC
>NW_027012430.1:0-19515 GCF_036934945.1 Oncorhynchus masou masou
GCATTCAGTCAGGTCCTAAATGACCATTACCAAAACACAGACACAGTTAGAGTGAGAGCTAGCCATGACATCAGTGTTTACAGTCTGTTGCATTCAGTCAGGTCCTAAAATGACCATTACCAAAACACAGACACAGTTAGAGTGAGAGCTAGCCATGACATCAGTGTTTACAGATGTTGCATTCAGTCAGGTCCTAAAATGACCATTACCAAAACACAGACACAGTTAGAGGTGAGAGCTAGCCATGACATCAGTGTTTACAGTCTGTTGCATTCAGTCAGGTCCTAAAATGACCATTACCAAAACACAGACACAGTTAGAGTGAGAGCTTGAGCCATGACATCAGTGTTTACAGATGTTGCATTCAGTCAGGTCCTAAATGACCATTACCAAAACACAGACACAGTTAGAGTGAGAGCTAGCCATGACATCAGTGTTTACAGATGTTGCATTCAGTCAGGTCCTAAATGACCATTACCAAAACACAGACACAGTTAGAGTGAGAGCTAGCCATGACATCAGTGTTTACAGATGTTGCATTCAGTCAGGTCCTAAATGACCATTACCAAAACACAGACACAGTTAGAGTGAGAGCTAGCCATGACATCAGTGTTTACAGATGTTGCATTCAGTCAGGTCCTAAATGACCATTACCAAAACACAGACACAGTTAGAGTGAGAGCTAGCCATGACATCAGTGTTTACAGATGTTGCATTCAGTCAGGTCCTAAATGACCATTACCAAAACACAGACACAGTTAGAGTGAGAGCTAGCCATGACATCAGTGTTTACAGATGTTGCATTCAGTCAGGTCCTAAATGACCATTACCAAAACACAGACACAGTTAGAGTGAGAGCTAGCCATGACATCAGTGTTTACAGATGTTGCATTCAGTCAGGTCCTAAATGACCATTACCAAAACACAGACACAGTTAGAGTG
The DNA here is from genome assembly GCF_036934945.1 of Oncorhynchus masou masou. Classification (NCBI taxonomy): domain Eukaryota; kingdom Metazoa; phylum Chordata; class Actinopteri; order Salmoniformes; family Salmonidae; genus Oncorhynchus; species Oncorhynchus masou. The sequence continues at coordinate 943 of NW_027012430.1, forward strand.
AGAGCTAGCCATGACATCAGTGTTTACAGATGTTGCATTCAGTCAGGTCCTAAATGACCATTACCAAAACACAGACACAGTTAGAGTGAGAGCTAGCCATGACATCAGTGTTTACAGATGTTGCATTCAGTCAGGTCCTAAATGACCATTACCAAAACACAGACACAGTTAGAGTGAGAGCTAGCCATGACATCAGTGTTTACAGATGTTGCATTCAGTCAGGTCCTAAATGACCATTACCAAAACACAGACACAGTTAGAGTGAGAGCTAGCCATGACATCAGTGTTTACAGATGTTGCATTCAGTCAGGTCCTAAATGACCATTACCAAAACACAGACACAGTTAGAGTGAGAGCTAGCCATGACATCAGTGTTTACAGATGTTGCATTCAGTCAGGTCCTAAATGACCATTACCAAAACACAGACACAGTTAGAGTGAGAGCTAGCCATGACATCAGTGTTTACAGATGTTGCATTCAGTCAGGTCCTAAATGACCATTACCAAAACACAGACACAGTTAGAGTGAGAGCTAGCCATGACATCAGTGTTTACAGATGTTGCATTCAGTCAGGTCCTAAATGACCATTACCAAAACACAGACACAGTTAGAGTGAGAGCTAGCCATGACATCAGTGTTTACAGATGTTGCATTCAGTCAGGTCCTAAATGACCATTACCAAAACACAGACACAGTTAGAGTGAGAGCTAGCCATGACATCAGTGTTTACAGATGTTGCATTCAGTCAGGTCCTAAATGACCATTACCAAAACACAGACACAGTTAGAGTGAGAGCTAGCCATGACATCAGTGTTTACAGTCTGTTGCATTCAGTCAGGTCCTAAATGACCATTACCAAAACACAGACACAGTTAGAGTGAGAGCTAGCCATGACATCAGTGTTTACAGTCTGTTGCATTCAGTCAGGTCCTAAATGACCATTACCAAAACACAGACACAGTTAGAGTGAGAGCTAGCCATGACATCAGTGTTTACAGTATGTTGCATTCAGTCAGGTCCTAAATGACCATTACCAAAACACAGACACAGTTAGAGTGAGAGCTAGCCATGACATCAGTGTTTACAGATGTTGCATTCAGTCAGGTCCTAAATGACCATTACCAAAACACAGACACAGTTAGAGTGAGAGCTAGCCATGACATCAGTGTTTACAGATGTTGCATTCAGTCAGGTCCTAAATGACCATTACCAAAACACAGACACAGTTAGAGTGAGAGCTAGCCATGACATCAGTGTTTACAGTCTGTTGCATTCAGTCAGGTCCTAAATGACCATTACCAAAACACAGACACAGTTAGAGTGAGAGCTAGCCATGACATCAGTGTTTACAGTCTGTTGCATTCAGTCAGGTCCTAAATGACCATTACCAAAACACAGACACAGTTAGAGTGAGAGCTAGCCATGACATCAGTGTTTACAGTCTGTTGCATTCAGTCAGGTCCTAAATGACCATTACCAAAACACAGACACAGTTAGAGTGAGAGCTAGCCATGACATCAGTGTTTACAGATGTTGCATTCAGTCAGGTCCTAAATGACCATTACCAAAACACAGACACAGTTAGAGTGAGAGCTAGCCATGACATCAGTGTTTACAGATGTTGCATTCAGTCAGGTCCTAAATGACCATTACCAAAACACAGACACAGTTAGAGTGAGAGCTAGCCATGACATCAGTGTTTACAGATGTTGCATTCAGTCAGGTCCTAAATGACCATTACCAAAACACAGACACAGTTAGAGTGAGAGCTAGCCATGACATCAGTGTTTACAGTCTGTTGCATTCAGTCAGGTCCTAAATGACCATTACCAAAACACAGACACAGTTAGAGTGAGAGCTAGCCATGACATCAGTGTTTACAGATGTTGCATTCAGTCAGGTCCTAAATGACCATTACCAAAACACAGACACAGTTAGAGTGAGAGCTAGCCATGACATCAGTGTTTACAGTCTGTTGCATTCAGTCAGGTCCTAAATGACCATTACCAAAACACAGACACAGTTAGAGTGAGAGCTAGCCATGACATCAGTGTTTACAGATGTTGCATTCAGTCAGGTCCTAAATGACCATTACCAAAACACAGACACAGTTAGAGTGAGAGCTAGCCATGACATCAGTGTTTACAGTCTGTTGCATTCAGTCAGGTCCTAAATGACCATTACCAAAACACAGACACAGTTAGAGTGAGAGCTAGCCATGACATCAGTGTTTACAGATGTTGCATTCAGTCAGGTCCTAAATGACCATTACCAAAACACAGACACAGTTAGAGTGAGAGCTAGCCATGACATCAGTGTTTACAGTCTGTTGCATTCAGTCAGGTCCTAAATGACCATTACCAAAACACAGACACAGTTAGAGTGAGAGCTAGCCATGACATCAGTGTTTACAGATGTTGCATTCAGTCAGGTCCTAAATGACCATTACCAAAACACAGACACAGTTAGAGTGAGAGCTAGCCATGACATCAGTGTTTACAGATGTTGCATTCAGTCAGGTCCTAAATGACCATTACCAAAACACAGACACAGTTAGAGTGAGAGCTAGCCATGACATCAGTGTTTACAGTCTGTTGCATTCAGTCAGGTCCTAAATGACCATTACCAAAACACAGACACAGTTAGAGTGAGAGCTAGCCATGACATCAGTGTTTACAGTCTGTTGCATTCAGTCAGGTCCTAAATGACCATTACCAAAACACAGACACAGTTAGAGTGAGAGCTAGCCATGACATCAGTGTTTACAGTCTGTTGCATTCAGTCAGGTCCTAAATGACCATTACCAAAACACAGACACAGTTAGAGTGAGAGCTAGCCATGACATCAGTGTTTACAGATGTTGCATTCAGTCAGGTCCTAAATGACCATTACCAAAACACAGACACAGTTAGAGTGAGAGCTAGCCATGACATCAGTGTTTACAGATGTTGCATTCAGTCAGGTCCTAAATGACCATTACCAAAACACAGACACAGTTAGAGTGAGAGCTAGCCATGACATCAGTGTTTACAGATGTTGCATTCAGTCAGGTCCTAAATGACCATTACCAAAACACAGACACAGTTAGAGTGAGAGCTAGCCATGACATCAGTGTTTACAGTCTGTTGCATTCAGTCAGGTCCTAAATGACCATTACCAAAACACAGACACAGTTAGAGTGAGAGCTAGCCATGACATCAGTGTTTACAGATGTTGCATTCAGTCAGGTCCTAAATGACCATTACCAAAACACAGACACAGTTAGAGTGAGAGCTAGCCATGACATCAGTGTTTACAGTCTGTTGCATTCAGTCAGGTCCTAAATGACCATTACCAAAACACAGACACAGTTAGAGTGAGAGCTAGCCATGACATCAGTGTTTACAGATGTTGCATTCAGTCAGGTCCTAAATGACCATTACCAAAACACAGACACAGTTAGAGTGAGAGCTAGCCATGACATCAGTGTTTACAGATGTTGCATTCAGTCAGGTCCTAAATGACCATTACCAAAACACAGACACAGTTAGAGTGAGAGCTAGCCATGACATCAGTGTTTACAGTCTGTTGCATTCAGTCAGGTCCTAAATGACCATTACCAAAACACAGACACAGTTAGAGTGAGAGCTAGCCATGACATCAGTGTTTACAGATGTTGCATTCAGTCAGGTCCTAAATGACCATTACCAAAACACAGACACAGTTAGAGTGAGAGCTAGCCATGACATCAGTGTTTACAGATGTTGCATTCAGTCAGGTCCTAAATGACCATTACCAAAACACAGACACAGTTAGAGTGAGAGCTAGCCATGACATCAGTGTTTACAGATGTTGCATTCAGTCAGGTCCTAAATGACCATTACCAAAACACAGACACAGTTAGAGTGAGAGCTAGCCATGACATCAGTGTTTACAGATGTTGCATTCAGTCAGGTCCTAAATGACCATTACCAAAACACAGACACAGTTAGAGTGAGAGCTAGCCATGACATCAGTGTTTACAGTCTGTTGGGCCTGATGTTTTTCTGGGCCTGTCTCCTCCTATTGAGGGAGATGTGCTTGTAGTCATGTAATCTGTTCCAGCCTATCAGTATGGTGGTGGTGGTTGTGGTGGTGGTGATAATGGTGGTGGTGAAGGTGATGATGATGACTGTGGTGATGGTGATGATGATGATGGTAATGGTAATGATGATGATGGGGGTGTTGGTGATGATGATGATGATGATGATGGTGGTGGTGGTGATGATGGTGGTGGTGATGATGAGGGTGGTGATGGTGGTGGTGGTGATGATGGTGGTAGTGGTGGTGGTGATGATGATGAGGGTGGTAATGATGATGGTGGTGGTGGTGAAGGTGATGATGATGAATGTGGTGATGATGATGGTGATGATGATGGTGATGATGATGGTGATGATGATGGTGGTGGTGATGATGATGGTGGTGGTGATGATGATGATGGTGATGATGGTGGTGGTGGTGATGATGATGGTGGTGATGATTGTGGTGGTGGTGATGATGATGGTGGTGGTGGTGGTGATGATGGTGATGATGGTGGTGGTGGTGATGATGAGTGTGGTGATGATGGTGGTGGTGGTGGTGGTGATGATGGTGGTAGTGGTGGTGGTGATGATGATGAGGGTGGTAATGATGATGGTGGTGGTGGTGAAGGTGATGATGATGAATGTGGTGATGATGATGGTGATGATGATGGTGATGATGATGGTGGTGGTGATGATTGTGGTGGTGGTGATGATGATGGTGGTGGTGGTGATGATGATGATGGTGATGATGATGATGGTGATGATGATGGTGGTGGTGATGATTGTGGTGGTGGTGATGATGGTGGTGGTGATGATTGTGGTGGTGGTGATGATGATGGTGGTGGTGATGATGATGATGGTGATGATGATGGTGGTGGTGATGATGGTGGTGGTGATGATGATGGTGGTGGTGAAAGGTATTAATGGGTATTATCAGACTTTTCATATAGATCTGAAAGGTATAGGAGGTTCTATATAGACCAGGTGGCTATAGGGGGTTACTTATAGACCAGGTGGCTATAGGGGGTTACTTATAGACCAGGTGGCTATAGGGGGTTACTTATAGACCAGGTGGCTATAGGAGGTTACTTATAGACCAGGTGGCTATAGGAGGTTACTTTTAGACCAGGTGGCTATAGGGGGTTACTTATAGACCAGGTGGCTATAGGGGGTTACTTATAGACCAGGTGGCTATAGGAGGTTACTTATAGACCAGGTGGCTATAGGAGGTTACTTATAGACCAGGTGGCTATAGGAGGTTACTTATAGACCAGGTGGCTATAGGAGGTTACTTATAGACCAGGTGGCTATAGGAGGTTACTTATAGACCAGGTGGCTATAGAGGGTTACTTATAGACCAGGTGGCTATAGGGGGTACTTATAGACCAGGTGGCTATAGGAGGTTACTTATAGACCAGGTGGCTATAGGAGGTTATTTATAGACCAGGTGGCTATAGGGGGGTACTTATAGACCAGGTGGCTATAGGAGGTTACTTATAGACCAGGTGGCTATAGGAGGTTACTTATAGACCAGGTGGCTGTAGGAGGTTACTTATAGACCAGGTGGCTATAGGAGGTTATTTATAGACCAGGTGGCTATAGGGGGCTATTTACAGACCAGGTGGCTATAGGAGGTTACTTATAGACCAGGTGGCTATAGGAGGTTACTTATAGACCAGGTGGCTATAGGAGGTTACTTATAGACCAGGTGGCTATAGGAGGTTACTTATAGACCAGGTGGCTATAGGAGGTTACTTATAGACCAGGTGGCTATAGGAGGTTATTTATAGACCAGGTGGCTATAGGAGGTTACTTATAGACCAGGTGGCTATAGAGGGTTACTTATAGACCAGGTGGCTATAGGAGGTTACTTATAGACCAGGTGGCTATAGGAGGTTACTTATAGACCAGGTGGCTATAGAGGGTTACTTATAGACCAGGTGGCTATAGAGGGTTACTTATAGACCAGGTGGCTATAGGAGGTTACTTATAGACCAGGTGGCTATAGGAGGTTACTTATAGACCAGGTGGCTATAGAGGGTTACTTATAGACCAGGTGGCTATAGGAGGTTACTTATAGACCAGGTGGCTATAGGAGGTTACTTATAGACCAGGTGGCTATAGAGGGTTACTTATAGACCAGGTGGCTATAGGAGGTTACTTATAGACCAGGTGGCTATAGGAGGTTATTTATAGACCAGGTGGCTATAGGAGGTTACTTATAGACCAGGTGGCTATAGAGGGTTACTTATAGACCAGGTGGCTATAGGAGGTTACTTATAGACCAGGTGGCTATAGGAGGTTACTTATAGACCAGGTGGCTATAGAGGGTTACTTATAGACCAGGTGGCTATAGAGGGTTACTTATAGACCAGGTGGCTATAGGAGGTTACTTATAGACCAGGTGGCTATAGGAGGTTACTTATAGACCAGGTGGCTATAGAGGGTTACTTATAGACCAGGTGGCTATAGGAGGTTACTTATAGACCAGGTGGCTATAGGAGGTTACTTATAGACCAGGTGGCTATAGAGGGTTACTTATAGACCAGGTGGCTATAGGAGGTTACTTATAGACCAGGTGGCTATAGGAGGTTATTTATAGACCAGGTGGCTATAGGAGGTTACTTATAGACCAGGTGGCTATAGAGGGTTACTTATAGACCAGGTGGCTATAGGAGGTTACTTATAGACCAGGTGGCTATAGGAGGTTACTTATAGACCAGGTGGCTATAGAGGGTTACTTATAGACCAGGTGGCTATAGAGGGTTACTTATAGACCAGGTGGCTATAGGAGGTTACTTATAGACCAGGTGGCTATAGGAGGTTACTTATAGACCAGGTGGCTATAGAGGGTTACTTATAGACCAGGTGGCTATAGGAGGTTACTTATAGACCAGGTGGCTATAGGGGGCTATTTATAGACCAGGTGGCTATAGGGGGTTATTTATAGACCAGGTGGCTATAGTGGGTTCTATATAGACCAGGTGGCTATAGGGGGTTATTTATAGACCAGGTGGCTATAGGGGGTACCCCTGGAGCCAGGTAGCCAGGGAGTTACCTGGAAGCCAGAGTAGCTATAGGGGGTGCAGAACCCGGTGTGTAGGGGTTGTTTATAGACCAGGTGGCACATATGAGGTTATTATAGACCAGGTGGCTATAGAGGGTTACTTATAGGCCGGTGGCTATAGGAGGTTACTGCAGAGCCAGGTAGCTAGGGGCTATTCCCCTGGAGCCAGGTGGCTATAGGGGGTTGGCCCCTTAGACCAGGTGACATAGTGGGTTCTATAGACCAGGTGGCTATAGGGGTTATTTATAGACCAGGTGGCTATAGGGGGCAATTTATAGACCAGGTGGCTATAGGGGCTATTTATAGACCAGGTGGCTATAGGGGGCTATTTATAGACCAGGTGGCTATAGGGGTTATTTATAGACCAGGTGGCTATAGTGGGTTCTATATAGACCAGGTGGCTATAGGGGGTTATTTATAGACCACACACACACACACGCACACACACACACACGCACGCACACACACGCACGCACGCACACGCGCACACACACACACACGCGCACACACACACACACACGCACAGACACACAGATGCACACACGCGCACACGCGCACATCTGACCATCCATTCGGTCCAAAGCTTCATCCCAGGCCCAGCCAGGCGCTGCCCAGTGGTACAGTTCATACGTCCTATAGTAGTGATGAAGTAGTCGTCTGGATTACGTTCTCAAGCCTTCGTCTGATCTGAGAGTAATTGGCTCCAAGCTGTGAGATCTACGGTGCCGCCCTGCTGCTTCTTTGACTTATGTGTGTGTGTGGAGAAGGTCATTGTGTATGTGTCATGTGTGTGTGTGGGAAAGAGTCATTTGCGTGTATGTGTGTGTGGAGGGGGGTCATTGTGCGTGTATGTGTGTGGAGGGGTGTCATTGTGCGTGTATGTGGGGGGGAGTATGGGGGGGGTCATTGTGCGTGTGTGTGTGTGTATGTGGGGGGATTGTGTGTATGGGGGGTGTCATTGTGCGTGTGTGTTTGTGTGTATGTATGGGGGTGTCATTGTGTGTGTTGTTTGGGGTTCGTGTCATTGTGCGTGTGTGTGTGGGTGGGGGGCTCATTGTGTGTATGGGGGTGTCATTGTGCGTGTGTGTGTTTGTGTGTGGAGGGGGTCGTGTATGTGTATGTGCGTGTGTGGGGGGTTCATTGTGTGTAGGGGGGTGTCATTGTGCGTGTGTGTGTGTGTGTGTGCCTGTGTCTGTCTGTCTGTCTGTCTGTCTGTCTGTGCGCATGGTTGTGTTCTAGAACATAAATACATGTACAACAAGTCATTATTCCAGGCAGGAGTTTTGGTGTGTTTGGAAATGTTAAACTTTTATTTGACTTCACTGCTGAGTTTCTTCTTCTCTGGAGGATAAATCACCTTCTGAAGCCGGCTGGCCGGCCGGTGGCTAACCTTGTAGCGCTTCCAATGCTGGGATTTTAATTTATAAGACTTTCTTTTGTTGAAGATTTATTTCAGAGTTCTTGGCAGGGCGTTTAATAGATTTCAGACCAATAAAGTGGAGTTTAGTCAGGCAGTGTGTGTGTGTGTGTGTGTGTGTGTGTGTGTGTGTGTGTGTGTACGTGTATGTGTGTGCGTGCATGCGTATGGGTGTGTATGTGTATGTGTGTGCGTGCGTGTGTGTGCGTGCGTGTGTGCGTGTGTATGTGTGTGTATGTATGTGTGTGCGTGCGTGTGTGTATGTGTGCGTGCATGCGTGCGTGCGTGTGTGTGTGTGCGTGTGTGTATGTGTGCGTGCGTGTGTGTGCGTGTGTGCATGTGTGCGTGCATGCGTGCGTGCGTGTGTGTGTGTGCGTGTGTGTGTGTACAGTGCTGGTAGCTTTAAGTGCGTGTGTTTGTTTTCCACCACCAGATTTTAAACAAGTGCTTAAATGTATACTCTGATTATTGATGACCTCATTTCTATCACAGCCCCAGATGAGTCCCTAGGGAGTGTGTAAGTCAACAGAATGACGTTTCAATTGAAGACAGAGATTTGTAGAAATGTGGCTTTCGTAAAATGAAATGCATCTTACAGTTGTAAAAAAAGATCCAGCGTTTACAAGGTCAGGCTTGAACAGACTATTTTGACAGAACTTATTCAGGATATTTACACTCAATAAAAACCAATTTCTAACTAAGCCTTGACGTCTTCAGGCCAACGGAAGAAAAAATAATGACAACAAGACTTTCAAATACAGGAACTAGTGTATCATCCTGAATCTGACGGCTTCGCTCTGTAGACATCATTATTCATTTAATGCCCACAGTCCTTTCTGTTATTACGTTAGTGGGTTAATGCAGAGAACCATTTTGTCTGACCAGTGATCAGCAGAACAGCAGGAGAGATCTAATATGTGTCCTGAAAATGGCACCCTTATTCTCATTTATGTGGTAATTATGTTAAACCTAGAGCCTCAGGCCCTGGTCAACAGTAGTGCAATTTCCTACATGAATAGGGTGTCATTTGGCACTCGGCTTTAAGCAGTGTATTAGGGTCAGGGAGTTGGAACAGACCTCCTTTGGCATTAAGGTTTTCCAAACACAATTCACCACAGGACCCTGGAAGCCTCACAAATGCAAGCTTCCTCTAAACAGCTACATATGGCCTATTACCCCGGCTTAACCTTTTTCAACTCAGTCCCCGACCGACTGCTGGGGAGGAGAAGAGAGCCAAGCACAGGGGAGCTGTCCTCTATTCACATTCTAGATCCTGCTAATGTGGGGGAGGTCTGTATCTGGTGTTTGGATGGACATCTTCATATCTGTGGTGTACATGTGCAGGCCTGGTATTGGAAGCCATGTTTGGAGGAGGTTTATGTGTTTCTCTCTCCTCCTGGTCTGTGCTTCGAGTGACCTGATAAGAGAGACATAAGACTTTTAATGGACATGTTCAAGGACTTTAACAAGATATCACCAGGATTTGATTTAACCCTCCCTGTACCTTGTCTTTCTCCCCAAACCAAACGGAGCCTTTCTTTAGCTCTCCTCAGTTTCATTTTAATATTATAGGAGATTGGAGATTTTCTATGGAACATTTTCATGTCCATGAGTAACCTAGGCTTCAATGTGTCCTGAAACCTGACCCTAAGGTTCAGATAAGCACATCTGTTTGACAGAGTTTCGTATTGTATTCCACAGTAATATGACTGGCAGAGACAGTCTCCATAGGAATATACTGTAGATAGCTGAGGCTTCCTCTCAGTACAAAGGTATTTTATTTATTTGGCCTGCATGTAAACAACTCTCTGAGTGGAGGGGGAATATCCAGCCTGATCTAACTGAGTGGGAGGAGGAATATGAATATCAGCCTGATCTAACTGAGTGGAGAATATCCAGCCTGACTGAGTTAACCTGATCTAGCAGTGGAGGGGAATATCCAGCCTGATCTAACTGGAGGGGAATATCCAGCCTGATCTAACTGAGTGGAGGGGAATATCCAGCCTGATCTAACTGAGTGGAGGAGGAATATCCAGCCTGATCTAACTGGAGGGAATATCAGCCTGAGGGGGAATATCCAGCCTGATCTAACTGAGTGGAGGAATATCCAGCCTGATCTAACTTGAGTGGAGGGGAATATCCAGCCTGGAGGTGGAGGAATATCCAGCCTGATCTAACTGAGTGGGGAATATCCAGCCTGATCTAACTGAGTGGAGGAGGAATATCCAGCCTGATCTAACTGAGTGGAGGGGAATATCCAGCCTGATCTAACTGAGTGGAGGGGATATCCAGCCTGATCTAACTGAGTGGAGGAGGGATATCCAGCCTGATCTAACTGAGTGGAGGAGGAATATCCAGCCTGATCTAACTGAGTAGAATATCCAGCCCTGGGAGGGAATATCCAGCCTGATCTAACTGAGTGGAGAGGGATATCCAGCCTGATCTAACTGAGTGGAGGAATATCCAGCCTGATCTAACTGAGTAGAGGGGGAATATCCAGCCTGATCTAACTGAGTGGAGGAATATACAGCCTGATCTAACTGAGTGGAGGAGGAATATCCAGCCTGATCTAACTGAGTAGAGGGGGAATATCCAGCCTGATCTAACTGAGTGGAGGAGGAATATCCAGCCTGATCTAACTGAGTGGAGGAGGAATATCCAGCCTGATCTAACTGAGTGGGAGGAGGAATATCCAGCCTGATCTAACTGAGTGGAGGGAATATCCAGCCTGATCTAACTGAGTGGAGGAGGGATATCCAGCCTGATCTAACTGAGTGGAGGAGGAATATCCAGCCTGATCTAACTGAGTGGAGGAGGAATATCCAGCCTGATCTAACTGAGTAGAGGGGGAATATCCAGCCTGATCTAACTGAGTGGAGGAATATCCAGCCTGATCTAACTGAGTGGAGGGGAATATCCAGCCTGATCTAACTGAGGAGGAGGAATATCCAGCCTGATCTAACTGAGTGGAGGGGGATATCCAGCCTGATCTAACTGTGGAGGAGGAATATCCAGCCTGATCTAACTGTGGAGGAGGATATCAGCCTGATCTAACTGGTGGAGGAATATCCAGCCTGATCTAACTGAGTGGAGGAGGAATATCCAGCCTGATCTAACTGGAGGGAGGGAGTGGGGGGGAATATCCAGCCTGATCTAACTGAGTGGAGGAGGAATATCCAGCCTGATCTAACTGAGTGGAGGGGAATATCCAGCCTGATCTAACTGAGTGGAGGAGGAATATCCAGCCTGATCTAACTGTGGAGGAGGAATATCCAGCCTGATCTAACTGAGTGGAGGGGGAATATCCAGCCTGATCTAACTGAGTGGAGGGGAATATCCAGCCTGATCTAACTGAGTGGAGGAGGAATATCCAGCCTGATCTAACTGAGTGGAGGAGGGATATCCAGCCTGATCTAACTGAGTGGAGGGGAATATCCAGCCTGATCTAACTGAGTGGAGGGGGAATATCCAGCCTGATCTAACTGAGGGGAGGAGGAATATCCAGCCTGATCTTAACTGGTGGAGGAATATCCAGCCTGATCTAACTGAGTGGAGGAGGAATATCCAGCCTGATCTAACTGAGTGGAGGAGGGATATCCAGCCTGATCTAACTGAGTGGAGGAGGGATATCCAGCCTGATCTAACTGAGTGGAGGAGGGATATCCAGCCTGATCTAGCTGTGGAGGAGGAATATCCAGCCTGATCTAACTGATTGGATGAGGAATATCCAGCCTGATCTAACTGAGTGGAGGAATATCCAGCCTGATCTAACTGAGTGGAGGAGGAATATCCAGCCTGATCTAACTAGAGTGGAGGAGGAATATCCAGCCTGATCTAACTGAGTGGAGGAGGAATATCAGCCTGATCTAACTGAGTGGAGGGATCTAACTGATTGGATGGGAATATCCAGCCTGATCTAACTGAGTGGAGGAATATCCAGCCTGAGCCTGAATATCCAGCCTATCTAACTGAGTGGAGGGGATATCCAGCCTGATCTAACTGAGTGGAGGAATATCCAGCCTGATCTAACTGAGTGGAGGAATATCCAGCCTGATCTAACTGAGTGGAGGAATATCCAGCCTGATCTAACTGAGTGGGAGGAGGAATATCCAGCCTGATCTTAGTGGATGAGGAATATCCAGCCTGATCTAACTGAGTGGAGGGGAATATCCAGCCTGATCTAACTGAGTGGAGGAGGAATATCCAGCCTGATCTGGATGAGGAATATCAGCCTGATCTGAGTGGGGGGAATATCCAGCCTGATCTAACTGAGTGGAGGGGGATATCCAGCCTGATCTAACTGTGGAGGAGGAATATCCAGCCTGATCTATCCAGTGGATGAGGGATATCCAGCCTGATCTTACTGAGTGGAGGAATATCCAGCCTGATCTAACTGAGTGGAGGGGGAATATCCAGCCTGATCTAACTGAGTGGAGGAGTAATATCCAGCCTGATCTTAGTGGATGAGGAATATCCAGCCTGATCTAACTGTGGAAGGGGAATATCCAGCCTGATCTGAGTGGAGGAGGAATATCCAGCCTGATCTAACTGAGTGGAGGAGGGATATCCAGCCTGATCTAACTGAGTGGAGGAATATCCAGCCTGATCTAACTGAGTGGAGGAGGAATATCCAGCCTGATCTAACTGAGTGGAGGAGGAATATCCAGCCTGATCCAACTGGGGGAATATCCAGCCTGATCTAACTGAGTGGAGGGATATCCAGCCTGATCTAACTGAGTGGAGGAGGAATATCAGCCTGATCTAACTGGCGGAGGAGGGATATCCAGCCTGATCTAACTGTGAGGGGATATCCAGCCTGATCTAACTGTGGAGGAATATCCAGCCTGATCTAACTGAGTGGAGGAGGAATATCCAGCCTGATCTAACTGAGTGGAGGAGAGGTATCCAGCCTGATCTAACTGTGGAGGGGGAATATCCAGCCTGATCTAACTGAGTGGAGGAGGAATATCCCAGGGAGTGGAGGAATATCCAGCCTGATCTAACTGTGGAGAATATAGAGTGGGGGGAATATCCAGCCTGATCTAACTGAGTGGAGGAGGAATATCAGCCTGATCTAACTGAGTAGAGGGAGCCTGATCTAACTGAATATCCAGTAAGAGTGGGAGGAGGAATATCCAGCCTGATCTAACTGAGTGGAGGAATATCCAGCCTGATCTAACTGAGTGGAGGGAATATCCAGCCTGATCTAACTGAGTGGAGAATATCCAGCCTGATCTAACTGAGTGGAGGAGGAATATCCAGCCTGATCTAGCTGTGGAGGAGGAATATCCAGCCTGATCTAACTGAGTGGAGGAATATCAGCCTGATCTAACTGAGTGGAGAATATCCAGCCTGATCTAACTGAGTGGAGGAGGAATATCCAGCCTGATCTAACTGTGGAGGGAATATCAGCCTGATCTAACTGAGTGGAGGGAATATCCAGCCTGATCTAACTGAGTGGAGGAGGAATATCCAGCCTGATCTAACTGAGTGGAGGAGGAATATCAGCCTGATCTAACTGAGTGGAGGAATATCCAGCCTGATCTAACTGTGGAGGAGAATATCCAGCCTGATCTAGCTGTGGAGGAGGAATATCCAGCCTGATCTAACTGAGTGGGAGGAATATCCAGCCTGATCTAACTGAGTGGAGGAGGAATATCAGCCTGATCTAACTGAATGGAGGAATATCAGCCTGATCTAACTGATTGGATGAGGAATATCCAGCCTGATCTAACTGAGTGGAGGAATATCAGCCTGATCTAACTGAGTGGAGGAGGAATATCAGCCTGATCTAACTGAGTGGAGGAGGGATATCAGCCTGATCTAACTGTGGAGGAGGGATTTCCAGCCTAGTCTAACTAGTGGAGGAGGATATCAGCCTGATCTAACTGAGTGGAGGAATATCCAGCCTGATCTAACTGTGGAGGGGGAATATCCAGCCTGATCTAACTGTGGAGGAGGAATATCCAGCCTGATCTAACTGAGTGGAGGAGGAATATCCAGCCTGATCTAACTGAGTGGAGGGGAATATCCAGCCTGATCTAACTGAGTGGAGGGGAATATCCAGCCTGATCTAACTGTGGAGGAGGAATATCCAGCCTGATCTTAGTGGATGAGGAATATCCAGCCTGATCTAACTGAGTGGAGGAGGAATATCCAGCCTGATCTAACTGTGGAGGAGGAATATCCAGCCTGATCTTAGTGGAGGGGGAATATCCAGCCTGATCTAACTGTGGAGGGGGAATATCCAGCCTGATCTTAGTGGAGGAGGAATATCCAGCCTGATCTAACTGAGTGGAGGAGGAATATCCAGCCTGATCTAACTGAGTGGAGGGGGAATATCCAGCCTGATCTAACTGAGTGGAGGGGGAATATCCAGCCTGATCTAACTGTGGAGGAGGAATATCCAGCCTGATCTTAGTGGATGAGGAATATCCAGCCTGATCTAATTGAGTGGAGGGGGAATATCCAGCCTGATCTAATTGTGGAGGGGAATATCCAGCCTGATCTAACTGAGTGGAGGGGAATATCCAGCCTGATCTGAGGGGAGGAGGAATATCCAGCCTGATCTGCCTGACTGGAGGAGGAATATCCAGCCTGATCTAACTGAGTGGAGGAGGAATATCCAGCCTGATCTAACTGAGTAGAGGAGGGATATCCAGCCTGATCTAACTGAGTGGAGGGGAATATCCAGCCTGATCTAGCTGTGGAGGAGGAATATCCAGCCTGATCTAATTGAGTGGAGGGGAATATCCAGCCTGATCTAATTGTGGAGGGAATATCCAGCCTGATCTAATTGAGTGGAGGGGGAATATCCAGCCTGATCTAACTGAGTGGAGGGGAATATCCAGCCTGATCTAACTGAGTGGAGGGGAATATCCAGCCTGATCTAACTGAGTGGAGGGGGAATATCCAGCCTGATCTAACTGTGGAGGAGGAATATCCAGCCTGATCTAACTGAGTGGAGGAATATCCAGCCTGATCTAACTGAGTGGAGGGGGAATATCCAGCCTGATCTAACTGTGGAGGAGGAATATCCAGCCTGATCTAACTGAGTGGAGGAATATCCAGCCTGATCTAACTGAGTGGAGGAATATCCAGCCTGATCTAACTGAGTGGAGGGGGAATATCCAGCCTGATCTAACTGAGTGGAGGGGTAATATCCATTCTGATCTAACTGAGTGGAGGGGGAATATCCAGCCTGATCTAACTGTGGAGGAGGAATATCCAGCCTGATCTAACTGTGGAGGGGGAATATCCAGCCTGATCTAACTGAGTGGAGGAGGAATATCCAGCCTGATCTAACTGTGGAGGGGGAATATCCAGCCTGATCTAACTGTGGAGGGGGAATATCCAGCCTGATCTAACTGAGTGGAGGAGGAATATCCAGCCTGATCTAACTGTGGAGGGGGAATATCCAGCCTGATCTAACTGAGTGGAGGAGGAATATCCAGCCTGATCTAACTGAGTGGAGGGGAATATCCAGCCTGATCTAACTGTGGAGGGGGAATATCCAGCCTGATCTAACTGTGGAGGAGGAATATCCAGCCTGATCTAACTGAGTGGAGGAGGAATATCCAGCCTGATCTAACTGAGTGGAGGGGGAATATCCAGCCTGATCTAACTGAGTGGAGGGGGAATATCCAGCCTGATCTAACTGTGGAGGAGGAATATCCAGCCTGATCTTAGTGGATGAGGAATATCCAGCCTGATCTAACTGAGTGGAGGAGGAATATCCAGCCTGATCTAACTGTGGAGGAGGAATATCCAGCCTGATCTTAGTGGAGGGGAATATCCAGCCTGATCTAACTGTGGAGGGGAATATCCAGCCTGATCTTAGTGGAGGAGGAATATCCAGCCTGATCTAACTGAGTGGAGGTGGAATATCCAGCCTGATCTAACTGAGTGGAGGGGGAATATCCAGCCTGATCTAACTGAGTGGAGGGGGAATATCCAGCCTGATCTAACTGTGGAGGAGGAATATCCAGCCTGATCTTAGTGGATGAGGAATATCCAGCCTGATCTAATTGAGTGGAGGGAATATCCAGCCTGATCTAATTGTGGAGGGGAATATCCAGCCTGATCTAACTGAGTGGAGGGGAATATCCAGCCTGATCTGAGGGGAGGAGGAATATCCAGCCTGATCTGCCTGACTGGAGGAGGAATATCCAGCCTGATCTAACTGAGTGGAGGAGGAATATCCAGCCTGATCTAACTGAGTAGAGGAGGGATATCCAGCCTGATCTAACTGAGTGGAGGGGAATATCCAGCCTGATCTAGCTGTGGAGGAGGAATATCCAGCCTGATCTAATTGAGTGGAGGGGGAATATCCAGCCTGATCTAATTGTGGAGGGGAATATCCAGCCTGATCTAATTGAGTGGAGGGGGAATATCCAGCCTGATCTAATTGTGGAGGGGAATATCCAGCCTGATCTAACTGAGTAGAGGGGGAATATCCAGCCTGATCTAACTGAGTGGAGGGGAATATCCAGCCTGATCTAACTGAGTGGAGGAGGAATATCCAGCCTGATCTAACTGAGTGGAGGAGGAATATCCAGCCTGATCTAACTGAGTGGAGGAGGAATATCCAGCCTGATCTAACTGAGTAGAGGAGGGATATCCAGCCTGATCTAACTGAGTGGAGGGGAATATCCAGCCTGATCTAATTGAGTGGAGGGGGAATATCCAGCCTGATCTAACTGAGTGGAGGAGGAATATCCAGCCTGATCTAACTGAGTTGAGGAGGAATATCCAGCCTGATCTGACTGAGTGGAGGAGGAATATCCAGCCTGATCTAATTGAGTGGAGGGGGAATATCCAGCCTGATCTAACTGAGTGGAGGAGGGATATCCAGCCTGATCTAACTGAGTGGAGGAGGGATATCCAGCCTGATCTAACTGAGTGGAGGGGGAATATCCAGCCTGATCTAACTGAGTGGAGGGGAATATCCAGCCTGATCTAACTGAGTAGAGGAGGGATATCCATTCTGATCTAACTGAGTGGAGGGGAATATCCAGCCTGATCTAACTGAGTGGAGGAGGGATATCCAGCCTGATCTAACTGAGTGGAGGGGAATATCCAGCCTGATCTAACTGAGTGGAGGGGGAATATCCAGCCTGATCTGAGGGGAGGAGGAATATCCAGCCTGATCTAACTGAGTGGAGGAGGAATATCCAGCCTGATCTGAGTGGAGGGGGAATATCCAGCCTGATCTAACTGAGTGGAGGAGGAATATCCAGCCTGATCTAACTGAGTGGAGGAGGAATATCCAGCCTGATCTAACTGAGTGGAGGAGGAATATCCAGCCTGATCTGAGTGGAGGAGGAATATCCAGCCTGATCTAACTGAGTGGAGGGGGAATATCCAGCCTGATCTAACTGTGGAGGAGGAATATCCAGCCTGATCTAACTGAGTGGAGGGGGAATATCCAGCCTGATCTGAGTGGAGGAGGAATATCCAGCCTGATCTAACTGAGTGGAGGGGGAATATCCAGCCTGATCTAACTGAGTGGAGGGGGAATATCCAGCCTGATCTAACTGAGTGGAGGGGGAATATCCAGCCTGATCTAACTGAGTGGAGGAGGAATATCCAGCCTGATCTAACTGAGTGGAGGAGGAATATCCAGCCTGATCTAACTGAGTGGAGGAGGAATATCCAGCCTGATCTAACTGTGGAGGAGGAATATCCAGCCTGATCTGAGTGGAGGAGGAATATCCAGCCTGATCTAACTGAGTGGAGGGGAATATCCAGCCTGATCTAACTGAGTGGAGGGGGAATATCCAGCCTGATCTAACTGTGGAGGAGGAATATCCAGCCTGATCTAACTGTGGAGGAGGAATATCCAGCCTGATCTGAGTGGAGGGGGAATATCCAGCCTGATCTAACTGAGTGGAGGGGGAATATCCAGCCTGATCTAACTGTGGAGGGGAATATCCAGCCTGATCTAACTGAGTGGAGGGGGAATATCCAGCCTGATCTAACTGAGTAGAGGGGGAATATCCAGCCTGATCTAACTGAGTAGAGGGGGAATATCCAGCCTGATCTAACT
>NW_027012431.1:0-19514 GCF_036934945.1 Oncorhynchus masou masou
AAAACTGAAAATTGGGCGTCAGAAAAAGATGTGTTCCTTTGCGCAATATATTTCCCCCATCAAAATCCCCATATTACTCAAAGGAGATCTTCCCCACCCTTGGGAAAGGGACGAGCTCATTTCCCTGGTCCTGAAAATGGCACATCTGTGGGGACATATATGTGCGCACAGGAACACTACCTGATCTAACGACCACACGAGGGGACAACTTCATTACAGGCCATACTGTTTCTGACTGTCTTCATCTCCCCATAGAAACAACATTGACAGACCACACGAGGGGAAAGCTTCATTACAGGCCATACTGTTTCTGACTGTCTTCATCTCCCCATAGAAACAACATTGACAGACCACACGAGGGGAAAGCTTCATTACAGGCCATACTGTTTCTGACTGTCTTCATCTCCCCATAGAAACAACATTGACAGGACCAGCAACAAAAACGGAAGGGATCTGTTGCATCTCTGTAGAAGCCTGGGTCTGTACTTTGTCAATGGTAGGTTATGGGGGGACTCTTTGGGGAGATTCACCTACTGCTCACCTCTTGGCCAGAGCAGAGTAGACTATATGATTACAGACATTGACCCTTTCTCTCTCAGCTCATTCACTGTCAAGCCACTAACACCTCTGTCTGATCACAGCCAAATTACGTGATGCCTCAAAAGAACAGACATGGAAACAACCAGTCATTCACAGCCCAGTAAGCTGTACAACATTAGCAATTCATACAGATGGGCCCAAAACAGTACAGAAGAAAACCAGAAAGCAACCTGGAACCAAAATATCCAAACAGTCTCAGATAACTTTCTGGACACCACATTCACTCACAGTAACGAAGGCATCAATCTGGCAGATCAAAACACCAACTATATATTCAGGCAAATGGCAAAAGAAGCACAACTGAAATGGATGAAAAACAAAACAAAAAAGATCACAGATGACACCTGGTTTGATGCAGATTGTAAAATTACAAGGCAAAAATTTAGAACACTATTCAACCAAAAGCACAGAGACCCAAATAATGGTGAATTACACCTTCATTACTGTGACACTTTAAAACTCTATAAACGTAACACTCGAAAAAAGCACAGTACAACAGCAAGCAGCTGACACTAATTGAGGAATCCATTAACACAAACAACTTCTGGCAAAATCGGGAAAAACTATAAAAATCAAAACAAGAGGAACTAGTGATACAAAATGGTGACATATGGACAACCCATTTTAAAACACTCTACAACACCTTTCAAATTGACACAAACACAGAACAATTCCAAATTCATGACAAGTTGAATGGATTAGAAAAAGCTATAAAGGACAACCAAAATCCACTGGACTCCCCATTTACTGACCAGGAGCTCTATAAGAAACTTCAGTCCCTCAAATTTAAAAAAGCAATGCAGACCTGATGGCATCCTAAATGCTCAAACTCACTAGTGCAACATTTCTATTGGCTATATTAAAACTGTTTCATTTGATCCTGAGTGTAGGGTATTTCCCTGACATCTGGAATCAAGGACTCATAACTCCAATCTTTAAGAATGGATACAAATTTGACCCCAACAATTCCAGAGGCCTTTGTGTGAACAGTAACCTGGGGAAGGTTTTCTGTAGTATTATCAATGTAAGACTTCTAAACTTCCTTAATAAGCACAATGTCTTGAGTAAAAGCCCAACTGGATTTATACCAAAACATCACACAACTGATCATATTTACACCCTACACACCCTGATAGATAAACATGTCCACCAAAATAATACCAAAACATCACACGACTGATCATTTTTACACCCTACACACTCTGATAGATAAACATGTGCAACAAAATAATACCAAAATATACACTTGCTTTATCAACGCGGCATTAAAATTTGCAAGAACAGAATTCTGTAACCAGGGGCGGGGCCTTTTCATGGGGTTGCAATCTGAGCCCTGTACTCTTTATTATTGTTATTATTTTACCCCCTTTTCTCCCCAATTTCGTGGTATCCAATTGTTAGTAGTTACTATCTTGTCTCATCGTTACAACTCCCGTATGGGCTCGGGAGAGACGAAGGTCGAAAGCCATGCATCCTTCGAAACACAACCCAACCAAGCCACACTGCTTCTTAACACAGTGCACATCCAACCAGGAAGCCAGCCGCACCAATGTGTCAGAGGAAACACTGTTCACCTGGCGACCTTGGTTAGCGCGCACTGATCAGGGCCCGTCACAGGAGTCGCTACTGCGCGATGAGACAAGGACATCCCTACCGGCCAAGCCCTCCCTAACCCGGACGACGCTGGGCCAATTGTGCATCTCCCCATGGACCTCCCAGTCACTGCCGGCTGCGACAGAGCCTGGGCTCGAACCCAGAGTCTCTGGTGGCACAGCTAGCACTGCGATGCAGTGCCCTAGACCACTGCGCCACCTGGGAGGCCTCGCCCTGCACTCTTTAATAGTTATATCAATGAATTGGCCAAAATTCTAAACAAATCCCGAGCCCCTGGTGTTAGTCTCCAAAATTCAGAGGTTAAATGCCTACTCTTCGCAGATGACCTAACGTCTGCTGGCACCCACAGCACATGGCCTACAGCAGAGCCTGAACCTGCTAGAGCAGTACTGCCAGACCTGGGCCCTGGCAGTAAACCCCCACATCACATGGCCTACAGCAGAGCCTGAACCTGCTAGAGCAGTACTGCCAGACCTGGGCCCTGTCAGTAAACCCCCACATCACATGGCCTACAGCAGAGCCTGGACCTGCTAGAGCAGTACTGCCAGACCTGGGCCCTGGCAGTAAACCCCCACATCACATGGCCTACAGCAGAGCCTGAACCTGCTAGAGCAGTACTGCCAGACCTGGGCCCTGGCAGTAAACCCCCACAGCACATGGCCTACAGCAGAGCCTGGACCTGCTAGAGCAGTACTGCCAGACCTGGGCCCTGGCAGTAAACCCCCACAGCACATGGCCTACAGCAGAGCCTGGACCTGCTAGAGCAGTACTGCCAGACCTGGGCCCTGGCAGTAAACCCCCACATCACATGGACTTACAGCAGAGCCTGGACCTGCTAGAGCAGTACTGTCAGACCTGGGCCCTGGCAGTAAACCCCCACATCACATGGCCTACAGCAGAGCCTGGACCTGCTAGAGCAGTACTGCCAGACCTGGGCCCTGGGAGTAAACCCCCACAGCACATGTCTTACAGCAGAACCTGGACCTGCTAGAGCAGTACTGCCAGACCTGGGCCCTGGCAGTAAACCCCCACAGCACATGGCCTACAGCAGAGCCTGGACCTGCTAGAGCAGTACTGCCAGACCCGGGCCCTGGCAGTAAACCCCCACAGCACATGGCTTACAGCAGAACCTGGACCTGCTAGAGCAGTACTGCCAGACCTGGGCCCTGGCAGTAAACCCCCACATCACATGGCCTACAGCAGAGCCTGGACCTGCTAGAGCAGTACTGCCAGACCTGGTTCCTGGCAGTAAACCCCCACAGCACATGGCCTACAGCAGAGCCTGGACCTGCTAGAGCAGTACTGCCAGACCCGGGCCCTGGCAGTAAACCCCCACATCACATGGCCTTACAGCAGAGCCTGGACCTGCTAGAGCAGTACTGCCATACCTGGGTCCTGGCAGTAAACCCCCACAGCACATGGCCTACAGCAGAGCCTGAACCTGCTAGAGCAGTACTGCCAGACCTGGGCCCAGGGCCCTGCCAGTAAACCCGTTAAAAGACTAAAATAATGATTTCCAGAGAACATCCAGATCTCAGGGAATTAGACCAATGTTTTCAATTGGTACAGAATATATAGAGTACTGCACACATTACAATTACTTAGGTTTAAAAATAAGCTCAACTGGACACCTTAATGATGAAGTTAATGAACTGAGAGAGAAAGCATGCAGTGCATTCTACGACATTAAAAACAAATTCAAATTGAAATACCTATTAAAATGTGTCTAAAACTAATTGAATGTGTCATTGAACCAATTGCACTTTATGGCAGTGAGGTGTGGAGTTCCACTTCCAAAACAAGATTTCATCAAATGGGACAAACACCCCATTGAAACCCTGCATGCAGAGTTCTGTAAGATTCTCCTACATGTCCAGAGGAAAACTACAAACAATGCATTAAGGGCAGAATTAGGCCAATATCCACTACTAATAGAAACTCAAAAAAGGACAATTAAGTTTTGGAAACATCTAAAATACAGTGACCCCCTCTCATATCATTACCAAGCCCTGCAATGCCAAGAGCTGAGCAAAGAACAGAGTCCTCTTATCCATCTGGTCCTGGGGCTGAGTTCACACACCTGTCTACTAACACACTGAAGCCTCAGGACCAGAACATCCAATCAATCAGAATAAATCAAATTACGACACAGTCAAAACCCAACTACAATACTTATTGGGAAACACAAGCACAAGCACAAAGCAAAAATGCAGTGCTATCTGGCCCTAAATCGACAGTACACCGTGGCTAACTATTTGACCATGCTTACTGATCAAAACCTTAGAAAAACCTTGACAAAGTACAGGCTCAGTGAGCACAGCCTTGCCATTGAGAAGGGTAGACAGAGGAAAACCTGGCTCCCTGTAGAGGAAAGGTTGTGCAACAACTGAACAACAGCAGAACCTGAGACAGAGCTGCATTTCCTGACAAAATGTCAAAAATATAAATCAATTAGTGTCATTTCCCCAAATGTGAAGCCCTTAATTCAAGGTTTCAACAACCTCTCTGATGAGAGTAGGCTACCCATCCTGTTGGGGGAGG
Source organism: Oncorhynchus masou masou (assembly GCF_036934945.1). Lineage (NCBI taxonomy): Eukaryota > Metazoa > Chordata > Actinopteri > Salmoniformes > Salmonidae > Oncorhynchus > Oncorhynchus masou. The sequence continues at coordinate 4,756 of NW_027012431.1, forward strand.
ATGCAGAGAGCTGTGGGTTGGCAGCGCACTACATTGCTGCCTGCCATAAGATGAGGGACACTGTCTGACAGACCAACCAACCTACACATGTCCTCTACTGTATGCTTATTGTTATTGTTGAATGTATGGTTATTGACCCTTGTTACTGTTGTTACTGTTGTTATTGTTGTTACTGTTGTTATTGTTGTTACTGTTGTTATTGTTGTTTCTGTTGTTATTGTTGTTACTGTTGTTACTGTTGTTACTGTTGTTACTGTTGTTACTGTTGTTACTGTTGTTATTGTTGTTACTGTTGTTATTGTTGTTATTGTTATTACTGTTGTTATTGTTATTACTGTTGTTATTGTTGTTATTGTTGTTACTGTTGTTACTGTTGCTAGTGTTATTACTGTTGTTATTGTTGTTACTGTTGTTACTGTTGTTATTGTTGTTACTGTTGTTACTGTTGTTATTGTTGTCACTGTTGTTACTGTTGTTATTGTTGTTACTGTTGTTACTGTTGTTATTGTTGTTACTGTTGTTACTGTTGTTACTGTTGTTACTGTTGTTATTGTTGTTACTGTTGTTACTGTTGTTTCTGTTGTTATTGTTGTTACTGTTGTTATTGTTGTTACTGTTGTCCCGTTGACAATTTTGATTCTTATTATTTTCATATTGTAAATATCCACAATAAGCTTTGGCAACGTGTACATTGTTACATCATGCCAATTCAAATTGAATTGAATTGATAGAGGAGAGAAAGAGAGAGTGAGAGAGAGAGAGAGTGAGAGAGAGCGACAAAGAGAGACAGAGAGAGAGACAGAGAGAGAGAGAGAGAGAGAGGCAGAGAGAGAGACAGAGAGAGACAGAGATAGAGAGAGACAGAGAGAGAGAGAGAGAGACAAAGAGAGACAGAGAGAGAGACAGAGAGAGAGAGAGAGAGGCAGAGAGAGAGAGAGAGAGCGAGTGAGAGAGAGAGAGAGAGAGCGAGTGAGAGAGCGACAAAGAGAGACAGAGAGAGAGGCAGAGAGAGAGAGAGAGAGGCAGAGAGAGAGAGAGAGAGAGCGAGTGAGAGAGAGATACAGAGAGAGATAGAGAGAGACAGAGAGAGCGAGACAGAGGGAGAGAGAGAGAGAGAGAGAGAGAGAGAGAGAGAGAGAGAGAATGTGGTTAAATGCAGGGCATACTGGCTGTGAACTATCTGGCAGCAGCTCAAGTTAGATTACTGCACTGTACTTCAGAGACACAGTATGTCACAGGACACAGTATGTCACAGGACACAGTATGTCACAGGACACAGTATGTCACAGGACACAGTATGTCACAGGACACAGTATGTCACAGGACACAGTATGTCACAGGACACAGTATGTCACAGGACACAGTATGTCACAGGACACAGTATGTCACAGGACACAGTATTTCACAGGACACAGTATGTCACAGGACACAGTATGTCACAGGACACAGTATTTCACAGGACACAGTATGTCACAGGACACAGTATGTCACAGGACACAGTATGTCACAGGACACAGTATGTCACAGGACACAGTATATCACAGGACACAGTATATCACAGGACACAGTATGTCACCGGACACAGTATGTCACAGGACACAGTATGTCACAGGACACAGTATGTCACAGGACACAGTATGTCACAGGACACAGTATGTCACAGGACACAGTATGTCACAGGACACAGTATGTCACAGGACACAGTATGTCACAGGACACAGTATGTCACAGGACACAGTATTTCACAGGACACAGTATTTCACAGGACAAAGTATGTCATAGGACACAGTATGTCATAGGACACAGTATTTCACAGGACACAGTATGTCATAGGACACAGTATTTCACAGGACACAGTATGTCATAGGACACAGTATGTCATAGGACACAGTATGTCATAGGACACAGTATGTCATAGGACACAGTATGTCATAGGACACAGTATGTCATAGGACACAGTATGTCATAGGACACAGTATGTCACCTGACACAGTACTTCACAAAACACCACCCAGTGGCAGAATGAAAATATGTACTTCTGAACACACTCGTTTCTATAACACAGTGTCTCACAGTACACCATGCTTTGTTGTAATGGAAGGATGGGAGACGTTTTGAGACAGAGGGTGCATTTGGTGTTCGGGCATATTTCCAGCTCTCTCTCTGCTATTCCATACATTATAATCAATCCCACACTAATTAACCTACTGTATGTGACCTCAGTTGCCCGGGACTCCTCTTGAAAATGTCCAGCTTGAGAATAGAGTGCACGTCAATAGAGTCGGTGACATTGTCTGTTGCCTGTATATTTATTAACTCGTGATGATTTTTTAAAATGGTTAATTCAAGTTCTGACCTAAATTACACTAATCACACCATTTAAGATGAGAACTTTAAAGTCTTAAGAAGCCAATTCAGACTACACACTGGGGAGGTAAAAAGCAAACATCAAGTGTTACAGATTTAGAATAGTGGTGCTGAGGTGCAATAAGAACATAATACATTTGGATATTAACCTGTCTCACGTGTTTCCCTCAAACCATCAGTGCCCTCTACCTGATCAGGAGTGAAAAACAGCTACAGTAATACTGCTCTCAGTTGATTGATACAGCCACAGTTCTCTCTCTCTCTCTCACTCTCTCACTCTCTCACTCTCACTCACTCACTCACTCACAGACACAGACACACAACTAACCTTGTGAGGACACATTTCAGTGCCATTCAAAATTATATTTTCCCTAACCCCTAACCTTAACCCTAAAACGTAACCTTAACCCTAACCCTAAACTAACCCTAAAAATAACCCTAGCTTCTAAAACTAATTCTAACCTTAACCCTAAACCACATAGAAATAAAATGACTTCTGGTCCACACCAGTACAGTTAAACAAACACACACACACACACACACACACACACACGACAACACCACCCTCCAACTCACTCCCACCCCATGTACAAAGAAAGTGTCTTAAGTGTCTTGTATCTCGTCAATGAGATGATGTAAATAGAAGATATCCCAGCCTCGGTCTCTATCTGAATGGTCCATGTGCTCACCTGGTCAGTCATCCAGCCTCGGTCTCTTTCTGAATGGTCCATGTGCTCACCTGGTCAGTCATCCAGCCTCGGTCTCTTTCTGAAAGGTCCATGGCCTCACCTGGTCAGTCATCCAGCCTCGGTCTCTTTCTGAATGGCCCATGGCCTCTGCTGGTCAGTCATCCAGCCTCGGTCTCTTTCTGAATGGTCCATGGCCTCTGCTGGTCAGTCATCCAGCCTGGGTCTCTTTATGAATGGTCCATGGCCTCACCTGGTCAGTCATCCAGCCTCTGTCTCTTTCTGAATGGTCCATGGCCTCTGCTGGTCAGTCATCCAGCCTCGGTCTCTTTCTGAATGGTCCATGGCCTCTGCTGGTCAGTCATCCAGCCTCGTCTCTTTCTGAATGGTCCATGGCCTCTGCTGGTCAGTCATCCAGCCTCGGTCTCTTTCTGAATGGTCCATGGCCTCTGCTGGTCAGTCATCCAGCCTCGGTCTCTTTCTGAATGGTCCATGGCCTCTGCTGGTCAGTCATCCAGCCTCGGTCTCTTTCTGAATGGTCCATGGCCTCTGCTGGTCAGTCATCCAGCCTCGGTCTCTTTCTGAATGGTCCATGTGATCACCTGGTCAGTCATCCAGCCTCGGTCTCTTTCTGAATGGTCCATGTGCTCACCTGGTCAGTCATCCAGCCTCGGTCTCTTTCTGAATGGTCCATGTGCTCACCTGGTCAGTCATCCAGCCTCGGTCTCTTTCTAAATGGTCCATGTGCTCACCTGGTCAGTCATCCAGCCTCGGCCTCTTTCTGAATGGTCCATGGCCTCACCTGGTCAGTCATCCAGCCTCGGTCTCTTTCTGAATGGTCCATGTGCTCACCTGGTCAGTCATCCAGCCTCGGTCTCTTTCTGAATGGTCCATGGCCTCACCTGGTCAATCATCCAGCCTGGGTCTCTTTCTGAATGGTCCATGGCCTCACCTGGTCAGTCATCCAGCCTCGGCCTCTTTCTGAATGGTCCATGTGCTCACCTGGTCAGTCATCCAGCCTCGGTCTCTTTCTGAATGGTCCATGGCCTCACCTGGTCAGTCATCCAGCCTCGGTCTCTTTCTGAATGGTCCATGGTCTCACCTGGTTAGTCATCCAGCCTCGGTCTCTTTCTGAATGGTCCATGGCCTCACCTGGTCAGTCATCCAGCCTCGGACTCTTTCTGAATGGTCCATGGCCTCACCTGGTCAGTCATCCAGCCTCTGCCTCTTTCTGAATGGTCCATGGCCTCACCTGGTCAGTCTCTGGGGACAGAATTAGGGGCTAAAAATTAAACCAATTATCCTCAAGATGAGTTGGTTGGTTGAGAGTGTCAGAGAACTGGCTAATGTTTCCATTTCAATGGAGGGTATCATTTATTTAATTTGAAACTGAATTAAGGCTACACATTCAGACCTACGTCACTGAAGATATGATGTCTGTGGGCCCATTGTTTTGTTGGATCTTGAGAAGATCTAAAATTGGTGACTCGTGGCATTATAATGGGTGAGGTGGGGTGGAAACAATGTGATTTGCCAAAGGTTCCGGTTGGAGCGAGCGGCCGCATCTACACTTCGGTCCGCAGGTAGTATAACTTTTTATAACTTTTCATTACATTTCGTTATAGTACAACGGTTTGATTTGTCTAATCTTAGCAATTTCTTCTTAGCCAGCTACATAGCCGTCTTTGTATCAACGACAATTGCATAATTATCGTATTTCGTCGTCCTAACGTATCTGCCCAGCAGCTAGCTAAGCAGCTAGCTAACATCCACTGTCCACTAGCACTGTAGAAACTATTACACTCAACTGAACGACTCGATTAGTGTAGTGTCAGCTAGCTACATAGTTGTCTTCGTATCCAAGATAATTGTGCAGTTTAGAGTGTGTAGACTTAGAGTGATTATCTTAATTTACCGAGGTTAGCTAGCCAGCTATTTGTCGTCCTTAACGTAGGTAATGCTGCTAGCTAGCTAGCCAACAGCTAGCCAACCTCTACCGAATTGAACTCCAACTACCCGGTCAACATTCCGCGTCGTTCCACAGGTAGTATCACATTTTCATTTCACTTCATTACAGTACAACGGTTTGATTTGTTTGATCGTAGCTAGCCAGCTACATAGCCGTCTTTGTATCTAAGACAATTGTGTAGCCTAGAGCGATTTTCTAGGTTAGCTGGCCAGCTATTGTCGTTCTTCTAACGTAGCTAGCCAGCTAGCCCCCGAATAGCAGCACTGTAGTAACTATTACAGTACAACGGTTTGTTTTGTTTGATCGTAGCTAGCTAGCTACATAGCCGTCTTTGTATCTAAGACAATTGTGTAGCCTAGAGCGATTTTCTAGGTTAGCCAGCCAGCTATTGTCGTTCTTTTAAAGTAACGGAACGCAATCAACCTTGCTAGCTAGCCAGCTAGCCCCCGAATAGCAGCACTGTAGAAACTATTACACTCGACGGAACGACTTGATTAGTGTAGTGTCAACATCGCAGCCACTACCAGCTAGCCTACTCCAGCAGTACTGTTTCATTTCAATCATTTTAGTCAATAAGATTCCTGCTACGTAAGCTTAACTTTCTGAACATTCGAGACGTGTAGTCCACTTGTCATTCCAATCTCCTTTGCATTAGCGTAGCCTCTTCTGTACCCTGTTAACTATGTGTCTATCTATCCCTGTTCTCTCCTCTCTGCACAGACCATACAAACGCTCCACACCGCGTGGCCGCGGCCACCCTAATCTGGTGGTCCCAGCGCGCACGACCCACGTGGAGTTCCTGGTCTCCGGTAGCCTCTGGAACTGCCGATCTGCGGCCAACAAGGCAGAGTTCATCTCAGCCTATGCCTCCCTCCAGTCCCTCGACTTCCAGGCACTGACGGAAACATGGATCACCACAGATAACACTGCTACTCCTACTGCTCTCTCTTCGTCCGCCCACGTGTTCTCGCACACCCCGAGAGCTTCTGGTCAGCGGGGTGGTGGCACCGGGATCCTCATCTCTCCCAAGTGGTCATTCTCTCTCTCTCCCCTTACCCATCTATCTATCGCCTCCTTTGAATTCCATGCTGTCACAGTTACCAGCCCTTTCAAGCTTAACATTCTTATCATTTATCGCCCTCCAGGTTCCCTCGGAGAGTTCATCAATGAGCTTGATGCCTTGATAAGCTCCTTTCCTGAGGACGGCTCACCTCTCACAGTCCTGGGCGACTTTAACCTCCCCACGTCTACCTTTGACTCATTCCTCTCTGCCTCCTTCTTTCCACTCCTCTCCTCTTTTGACCTCACCCTCTCACCTTCCCCCTACTCACAAGGCAGGCAATACGCTCGACCTCATCTTTACTAGATGCTGTTCTTCCACTAACCTCACTGCAACTCCCCTCCAAGTCTCCGACCACTACCTTGTATCCTTTTCCCTCTCGCTCTCATCCAACACTTCCCACACTGCCCCTACTCGGATGGTATCGCGCCGTCCCAACCTTCGCTCTCTCTCCCCCGCTACTCTTTCCTCTTCCATCCTTTCATCTCTTCCCTCTGCTCATACCTTCTCCAACCTTTCTCCTGACTCTGCCTCCTCAACCCTCCTCTCTTCCCTTTCTGCATCCTTTGACTCTCTATGTCCCCTATCCTCCAGGCCGGCTCGGTCCTCCCCTCCCGCTCCGTGGCTCGATGACTCATTGCGAGCTCACAGAACAGAGCTCCGGGCAGCCGAGCGGAAATGGAGGAAAACTCGCCTCCCTGCGGACCTGGCATCCTTTCACTCCCTCCTCTCTACATTTTCCTCCTCTGTCTCTGCTGCTAAAGCCACTTTCTACCACTCTAAATTCCAAGCATCTGCCTCTAACCCTAGGAAGCTCTTTGCCACCTTCTCCTCCCTCCTGAATCCTCCCCCCCCCCCCCCTCCTCCCTCTCTGCAGATGACTTCGTCAACCATTTTGAAAAGAAGGTCGACGACATCCGATCCTCGTTTGCTAAGTCAAACGACACCGCTGGTTCTGCTCACACTGCCCTACCCTGTACTCTGACCTCTTTCTCCCCTCTCTCTCCAGATGAAATCTCGCTTCTTGTGACGGCCGGCCGCCCAACAACCTGCCCGCTCGACCCTATCCCCTCCTCCCTCCTCCAGACCATTTCCGGGGACCTTCTCCCTTACCTCACCTCGCTCATCAACTCATCCCTGACCGCTGGCTACGTCCCTTCCGTCTTCAAGAGAGCGAGAGTTGCACCCCTTCTGAAGAAACCTACACTCGATCCCTCCGATGTCAACAACTACAGACCAGTATCCCTTCTTTCTTTTCTCTCCAAAACTCTTGAACGTGCCGTCCTTGGCCAGCTCTCCCGCTATCTCTCTCAGAATGACCTTCTTGATCCAAATCAGTCAGGTTTCAAGACTAGTCATTCAACTGAGACTGCTCTTCTCTGCATCACGGAGGCGCTCCGCACTGCTAAAGCTAACTCTCTCTCCTCTGCTCTCATCCTTCTAGACCTATCGGCTGCCTTCGATACTGTGAACCATCAGATCCTCCTCTCCACCCTCTCCGAGTTGGGCATCTCCGGCGCGGCCCACGCTTGGATTGCGTCCTACCTGACAGGTCGCTCCTACCAGGTGGCGTGGCGAGAATCTGTCTCCTCGCCACGCGCTCTCACCACTGGTGTCCCCCAGGGCTCTGTTCTAGGCCCTCTCCTATTCTCGCTATACACCAAGTCACTTGGCTCTGTCATAACCTCACATGGTCTCTCCTATCATTGCTATGCAGACGACACACAATTAATCTTCTCCTTTCCCCCTTCTGATGACCAGGTGGCGAATCGCATCTCTGCATGTCTGGCAGACATATCAGTGTGGATGACGGATCACCACCTCAAGCTGAACCTCGGCAAGACGGAGCTGCTCTTCCTCCCGGGAAGGACTGCCCGTTCCATGATCTCGCCATCACGGTTGACAACTCCATTGTGTCCTCCTCCCAGAGCGCTAAGAACCTTGGCGTGATCCTGGACAACACCCTGTCGTTCTCAACCAACATCATGGCGGTGGCCCGTTCCTGTAGGTTCATGCTCTACAACATCCGCAGAGTACGACCCTGCCTCACACAGGAAGCGGCGCAGGTCCTAATCCAGGCACTTGTCATCTCCCGTCTGGATTACTGCAACTCGCTGTTGGCTGGGCTCCCTGCCTGTGCCATTAAACCCCTACAACTCATCCAGAACGCCGCAGCCCGTCTGGTGTTCAACCTTCCCAAGTTCTCTCACGTCACCCCGCTCCTCCGCTCTCTCCACTGGCTTCCAGTTGAAGCTCGCATCCGCTACAAGACCATGGTGCTTGCCTACGGAGCTGTGAGGGGAACGGCACCGCAGTACCTCCAGGCTCTGATCAGGCCCTACACCCAAGCAAGGGCACTGCGTTCATCCACCTCTGGCCTGCTCGCCTCCCTACCATTGAGGAAGTACAGTTCCCGCTCAGCCCAGTCAAAACTGTTCGCTGCTCTGGCCCCCAATGGTGGAACAAACTCCCTCACGACGCCAGGACAGCGGAGTCAATCACCACCTTCCGGAGACACCTGAAACCCCACCTCTTCAAGGAATACCTAGGATAGGATAAGTAATCCTTCTCACCACCCCCCCTTAATGATTTAGATGCACTATTGTAAAGTGGCTGTTCCACTGGATGTCAGAAGGTGAATTCACCAATTTGTAAGTCGCTCTGGATAAGAGCGTCTGCTAAATGACTTAAATGTAAATGTAAAAAGGGATAGTTTATCAACGATGTAGAGAATTTGTTTATAGTCATTGAACCCTTGTTCTAAACCATACTCTGGCAGCGGGCGCACAATTCCTAAATTCTGTCTTTATACAATTCAATCAAAAAATAAGGAATATCATTGAAAACTGCAATCAACCAAAATGTTTGTTTTTTTGTCTGAGAGATCAAACAATTCAAAGAAACATTATTTTTGCCATCTTTGTCACGGCTTTCGTCTGGTGAAGTAGGAGCGGACCAAAATGCAGCGTGGTTGTTATTCATTTTATTTTAATAAGGAAACTATACACGATTAAACTAGCAAAATAACAAACGTGCAAAAACCGAAAACAGCCCTATCTGGTGCAAAACACAGAGACAGGAACAATCACCCAAAAACACACAGTGAAACCCAGGCTACCTAAATATGGTTCCCAATCAGATACAATGACTAACACCTGCCCCTGATTGAGAACCATATCAGGCCAAACACAGAAATAGACAAACAAGACATCCAACATAGAATGCCCACTCAGATCACACCCTGACCAACCAAAACATAGAAACATACAAAGTAAACTATGGCCAGGGCGTGACAATCTTTGCATTATAATAGTCATAATCAATTGTGACAGTCTTCTCTCACAATGGCCTACCAAAAGAGACACAAACTGGATTTGGACAACAGGGCATGTTACTGTGCAAAGGGGTTCAACAAGATATACGTTTGACAAGGATATTATAACCAGGTGGTATGTGGGGTATTGTAAAGTTAATTCAACACACACAAACAAACTGTCTTTCACTGCTGGTGTTGTAAATGCGTTTTGGGAGATTATACCGTACAGAGATATTCAAGCCCTCCTCCTTTCACTTCGTAGGCCTACATCACTCAAAACCATGGAGCCAGTGACACACAGAAACAATCTTGTCACCCTTTGGAAATACACTCTGCAGTTCAAGTGATGTTCACTGAAAATATCAATCTCATCTAGTTAGTGATTTCCTTGACTGGCCTGGATGACTTTCAGTGGCATATATCAGGCGGGATGTCATTGTGAGGTCACTACTACACCACAGTGTCCTTGAGGTCCTGGTTTTAGCTCATAAATCACAGTGAAGCATTACCGGTTTCAGAGGGTTTGATGTTTGATGAGATGCTAGATTGGCAGTGAAGGTCTCAGTGGTAGAATGGTGGTGTACAGTACTTTAGCACTACTGTACTAACACCATATATTTAGCATGAATAGTGTGCATAGTATCCCATTTAATGAAAGGAAGGATCTCCATGGTGGATCCATTGTATGGAAGCCTGTTTTGGTATGGTGGTAGTAAAACTGTACACGGAACAGAGGTTTTTCTAGACCAAGTCACCAGGAGAAACACAGTCCTTTATTGAAGACTTTTCACCAGTCTTTTCACATTGTCATGGAAACAAACAAACTAAAGGTCCTAGAATAGAATGTGTTCTAAACATTCTGTAACCACTCCTAGGGCTGGCCCTTCATACACGGCTACACAGAGGTCTCATTGGGAACCGGAGAGGTGGTGAGCAATCTAGTTGTGATTAAAGCGGGTCACAGTTGTAAATGAGAAGCAGTGAAGGAAGAGGAGGAGAAGGAGGAGCTGAGCAGCTCAGGGCCAATAAACAGTGTTCTGGTGGTGGGGACGACATATGGAGCCCTCAACCTCTCCAGCCCTCAGTCTAGTAACCGTGACAGAGGCCATAGTAACGCCTCTATTCATTCTCTGTCCTCCTCTCTTCAATCACTCAAACAATGACATGTGTTTTATAAAGACCTTTAATCATTAGCCGTTGTCATAAAGTGCTTTATAAAAACCCGTCCTAAAACCCTGAAGAACAAGCAATGCAGAAATTGATTTGGCCGATGAGTGCCAACGTAGTTGTTGACGTGTGTGAAAAACCGACATCTTTCCAAGGTGACAATGTCCCCTAGGTTGAAGTACCGGGCTGAGGAATCTTACCATACCGTTAAACCCAGGGTTTGTGTTTGAATGGCCATCAGCAACACCGCGCCAGATGCCCTCACACTGTGGATGCACAAAAAATGGAATCCTAGTCCCTATAAAGTGAACTACGTTTGACCAAGACCATGACAAAAGTAGTGTACTATATAGGGATTAGGGTGTCATTTCAGGCGCAGGCTGGTTCCAGTTGTTGATCTGAGGTCTGAAATTCTATCTCGAAAAGGAGACTGCCTCTTCAGAGTCAACATTAACACTGTTTCCATCTGACAGTAATTGCATAATGTTTAGAACTGCATTTCATATTAGCATTTAGGTATATGGGGGATGTTATTCTGGAACATTCAGACGTGTAACGAGTGAAAAGCTTCTAGGGATTTTGCCATTTTGGCCATCAAAGAGGAACTAAATGCCAGTTGGAAACACAAAAACCATAATCAAATGATCACAGACCCATGTTGATTAGTTGCTTTCTGGTAGTTTTATCTGTCTTTTAACCTTATTTACATAGCTGCTCTTGTTTTCTTTTTTATATTCTATGTCTGAACCATGGTAACTTAAAGAGTCTGGCACATGAAATACAATATCATTTAGCATTAAATATTCAGCAGGAATTCCACCCGGGCTACAGGGTTATTTTGTCTGCTGTCACCATGACTCACATCTGCATCATACCATGTGCATATTGTGCCTTAATTTAAGCTTAGGATGACTAATAAAGCTAAGGGTGATTAATGAAGCTAAGGCTGATTAATAAAGCTAAGGATGATTAATGAAGCTAAGGGTGATTAATAAAGCTAAGTGTGATTAATGAAGCTCAGGGTGATTAATGAAGCTAAGGGTGATTAATGAAGCTAAGGGTGATTAATGAAGCTAAGGGTGATTAATGAAGCTAAGGATGATAAATTAAGCTAAGGGTGATTAATGAAGCTAAGGGGATGAATAAAGCTTAGGATGACTAATAAAGCTAAGTATGATTAATGAAGCTAAGGATGATAAATTAAGCTAAGGCTGATTAATGAAGCTAAGGGTGATTAATGAAGCTAAGGGTGATTAATAAAGCTAAGGGTGATTAATAAAGCTTAGGATGACTAATAAAGCTCGGGGTGATTAATGAAGCTAAGGGTGATTACTAAAGCTAAGGATGATTAATAAAGCTTAGGATGACTAATAAAGCTCGGGGTGATTAATGAAGCTAAGGATGATTAATGAAGCTAAGGGTGATTAATAAAGCTAAGGATGATTAATGAAGCTAAGGATGATAAATTAAGCTAAGGGTGATTAATAAAGCTAAGGATGATTAATGAAGCTAAGGATGATTAATGAAGCTAGGGGTAATTAATGAAGCTAAGGGTGATTAATAAAGCTTGGGCTGATTAATGAAGCTAAGGATGATTAATAAAGCTAGGGGTGATTAATGAAGCTAAGGATGATAAATTAAGCTAAGGATGATTAATAAAGCTAAGGATGATTAATGAAGCTAAGGATGACTAATAAAGCTAAGGGTGATTAATAAATCTAAGGATGACTAATAAAGCTAAGGATGATTAATGAAGCTAGGGGTGATTAATAAAGCTAAGGATGATTAATGAAGCTAGGGGTGATTAATAAAGCTAAGGATGATTAATGAAGCTAAGGGGATTAAAAAAGCTAAGGATGATTAATAACACTAAGGATGATTAATAAAGCTAAGCATGATTAATGAAGCTAAGGATGATAAATTAAGCTAAGGGTGATTAATAAAGCTAAGGATGATTAATGAAGCTAAGGATGATTAATGAAGCTAGGGGTAATTAATGAAGCTAAGGGTGATTAATAAAGCTTGGGCTGATTAATGAAGCTAAGGATGATTAATAAAGCTAGGGGTGATTAATGAAGCTAAGGATGATAAATTAAGCTAAGGATGATTAATAAAGCTAAGGATGATTAATGAAGCTAAGGATGACTAATAAAGCTAAGGGTGATTAATAAATCTAAGGATGACTAATAAAGCTAAGGATGATTAATGAAGCTAGGGGTGATTAATAAAGCTAAGGATGATTAATGAAGCTAGGGGTGATTAATAAAGCTAAGGATGATTAATGAAGCTAAGGGGATTAACAAAAGCTAAAGATGATTAATAACACTAAGGATGATTAATGAAGCTAAGGATGATTAATGAAGCTAAGGGTGATTAATGAAGCTAAGGATGATTAATAACACTAAGAGCAATTAATGAAGCTAAGGATGATTAATGAAGTGATGATACAGATACAACATTTTGACCAACATGGTCTTTCTCTGGTAAACCAATCCCACATGAGCCATACGTATACCGTCCACACATGATCAGTGTTTTCAAACAGCACAAATAAACAAACCTTGCCCTCTGCATCCTTGTACTTGATCTGGAAGTGCTGGCCCTGGTATTCGTTGGAACAAGACTCCTCATTGGCCAGCACCATTGAGACGGGCCTGCTGACACAACAGAAGGGCTTCTGGGACTCATCATCCAGCAGAGTCAGGGTCATCATCCAGCAGTTCGAGAGAGAGAGAGGGGGGGATACATTTACATTTAAGTCATTTAGCAGACGCTCTTATCCAGAGAATAGACAGAGGAGGGGGGAGAGAGGAGGGGGAGAGAGCGATAGAGAAAGGGAAAGAAAGAGCGAAAGACTGGATGAGGAGGGAGAGAGAGAGCGATAGGATTTGGGAGAGAGAGATGGGAGAGAGAGAGAGAGAGAGATGGGAGAGAGACGTTGTTCACTGGTGGTTCCAGGTAAGTGTAACCTAAACCAATGGGAGTCCTCTGCTTTATGAATCCCTCTCTCCCGCTCCCTCTCTCTCTCCTCTGCAGTACCTCCACAGTCCTGAGCCCCAGACCTTCAGGATAGACGGAACCTACAGGAGGGAAGGGTGTGCTGGGACTGGTTACTCCTGATGACCCTACCGGAGAGAGTAGAGACGAGCTGGATAAAGACATCATGAACCTTACCATAAAAAAAACACAAGGACCACATCATGTCAACAAAGGAGGAATTCCGACCTGTGTTAATTAAGTGTGTGTAAATGGAATGCAATTACATTTTCATGCACTTTTCTCTAGGTGTATTCCGACCTTGAACTTAGGCATTAGAATGGTATGTTGAAGTCAAATGTCTACTGTTTGTCGATTATCTGGTGCTTCTGTCCCCAACCAAGGAGGATCTAAAGTAGCACTTAGATCTTATGTACAGATTCTGTCAGACTTGTGCCCTGCACAGACCTGGGCACTGTCAGACCTGTGCCCTGACAGACCTGGGCCCTGACAGACCTGGGCCCTGCACAGACCTGGGCCCTGACAGACCTGGGCCTTGACAGACCTGGGCCCTGACAGACCTGGGCCCTGCACAGACCTGGGCCCTGACAGACCTGGGCCCTGACAGACCTGGGCCCTGCACAGACCTGGGCCCTGCACAGACCTGGGCTCTGTCAGACCTGGGCCCTAACAGTAAGTCTCAGTAAGACAAAAAATAATGGTGTTCCAAAAAAGGTCCAGTTCCCAGGACCACAAATACAAATTCCATCTATACACCGTTGCCCTAGAGCACACAAACAACTATATCTACCTTGGCCTAAACATCAGTGATACAGGTAACTTCCACAAAGCTGTGAACGATCTGAGGAACAAGGCAAGAAGGGTCTTCTTTTCCATCAAAAGGAACATCAAATTTGACAGACCAATTAGGATCTGGCTTAAAATACTTAAATCTGTAAATCTGTCACCACTGCAGCAGGATTTGTGACCTGACACAAGAAAAGGACAACCAGGGAAGAACATAGATCATTGTTTATTTAACCTTTAGTTAAAAAAAGGCAAGTCAGTTAAGAACAATTTCTTATTTTACAATGACGGCCAGGGAACAGTGGGTTAACTGCCTTATTTAGGTGGAGAATGACAGATTTTTACCTTGGGATTTGAACTTGCAACCTTGCAGTTTCTAGTCTAATGCTCTTAACACTAGGCTTGTTATGT
>NW_027012432.1:0-19511 GCF_036934945.1 Oncorhynchus masou masou
TGTCTTGTTATGTCTGTTCCTGTCCTTTCTCTTCACTCTGTCTCTCTCTGCTGGTCTTTTTAGGTTACCTTCTCTGTCTCTCATTCTTCAGCTGTTCTACATCTCCCCTAACTAGCTCATCCACTCTTTCCCACCTGTTCTCTCTTCCCCCTCTGATTAGGTCTCTATTTCTCTCTCTGTTCCTGCTACTTTCAGTGTCTGATTCTTGTTTGTGTTTTTGATGCCAGAAGCAAGCTGTCGTCCCGTTTGCTTCCACCTTGTCCTATCCTGTCGGAGTCTGCCTGGCAGGTGCATCCTGCATTATACTACGTTCTTTTGTTCCATTGACTACGTTGGAAGAGGATTTATGCCATTCCTGTTTTTCATTAAAGAACTCTGTTTTCTGTTAAAACCGCTTTTGGGTCTTCACTCAAGTACATAACAGAAGAATCAGACCAAGAATGGACCCAGCGGCTCCGGACCCTTTTCACTCCGCCGTCGAGATCCAGGGAGGCGATGCTAGGCAGACACGAGGAGGAATTGTCTGCTGCTCGACATGCCGTTGAGACCCTGGCCGTCCAAGTCTCCGACCTCACAAGACAGGTTCACCAACTCCACCTCGATCCACCGCCCACTTCCAGGGTTTCCGAGTCTCCGGAGCCCAGGATCAACAACCCGCCGTGTTACTCAGGGGGCCCACTGAGTGCCGCTCATTCCTCACTCAGTGTGATGTGGTGTTCTCTCTCCAGCCCAACACTTACTCCAGGAGCGCAGCCCGCATCGCCTACGTCATTTCTCTCCTTACCGGACGGGCGCGTGAGTGGGGCACGGCAATCTGGGAGGCGAGGGCTGAGTGTATTAACCAGTATCAGGACTTTAAGGAGGAGATGATACGGGTTTTTGACCGTTCTGTTTTTTGGGAGGAGGCTTCCAGGGCCCTGTCTTCCCTATGTCAGGGGAATCGATCCATAACGGATTATTCTATTGAGTTTCGCACTCTCGCTGCCTCTAGTGACTGGAGCAGGCCGGCTTTGCTCGCTCGTTTTCTGGAAGGGTCTCCTCGTCGAGGTTAAGGATGAGATCCTCTCCCGGGAGGTTCCTTCCAGTCTGGACTCCTTAATAGCTCTCGCTATTCGCATAGAGCGACGGTTTGATCTTCGTCGCCGAGCACGTGGAAAGGAGCTCGCGTTCTCCGTTGCTCCCCTCTCCACATCACTGCCACCTGCCGCATCACTGCCACCCTCCTCCGCCGGCTCGGATGCTGAGCCTATGCAGCTGGGGGTATCCGCATCTCGGCCAAGGAGAAGGAACGGAGAATCCAATCGCCTCTGTCTCTACTGCGGCTCCGCTGGTCATTTTGTCACCTCATGTCCAGTAAAAGCCAGAGCTCATCAGTAAGAGGAGGGCTACTGGTGAGCGCAACTACTCAGGCCTCTCCTTCTGGATCACGCACTACCTTTCCGGTCCATCTCCGCTGGCCCGGTTCATCTGCTTCCTGCAGTGCCTTGATAGACTCTGGGGCGGAGGGCTGTTTTATGGACGAGACCTGGGCTCGGGAACATGACATTCCTCTCAGACAGTTAGGGAGCCCACGGCCTTGTTCGCTTTAGATGGTAGTTCTCTCCCCAAGATTCAGCGTGAGACGCTGCCTTTAACCCTCACTGTCTCTGGTAATCATAGCGAAACCATTTCTTTTCTAATTTTTCGTTCACCTTTTACACCTGTGGTTTTGGGTCATCCCTGGCTAGTGCGCCATAACCCTTCTATTAATTGGTCTAGTAATACTATCCTATCCTGGAATGTTTCTTGTCATGTGACCTGTTTAATGTCTGCTATCCCTCCTGTTTCCTCTGTCTCTTCTTCACAGGAGGAGCCTGGCGATTTGACAGGGGTGCCGGAGGAGTATCACGATCTGCGCACGGTGTTCAGTCGTTCCAAGGCCACTTCTCTCCCTCCACACCGGTCGTATGACTGTAGTATTGATCTCCTTCCGGGAACTACTCCCCCGGGGGTAGATTATACTCTCTGTCGGCTCCCGAACGTAAGGCTCTCGAGGATTATTTGTCGGTTTCGC
Source organism: Oncorhynchus masou masou (assembly GCF_036934945.1). NCBI lineage: Eukaryota > Metazoa > Chordata > Actinopteri > Salmoniformes > Salmonidae > Oncorhynchus > Oncorhynchus masou. The sequence goes on from NW_027012432.1 coordinate 2,054, forward strand.
TCGACGCCGGTACCATAGTCTCCTCCTCCTCTCCCGCCGGAGCGGGGTTTTTTGTTCAGAAGAAGGACGGGTCCCTGCGCCCATGCGTGGATTATCGAGGGCTGAATGACATAACAGTTAAGAATCGTTATCCGCTTCCTCTTATGTCTTCAGCCTTCGAGATCCTGCAGGGAGCCAGGTTTTTCACCAAATTGGACCTTCGTAACGCCTACCATCTCGTGCGCATCAGGGAGGGGACGAGTGGAAGACGGCGTTTAACACTCCGTTAGGGCACTTTGAATACCGGGTTCTTCCTTTCGGCCTCGTTAACGCTCCAGCTGTCTTTCAGGCACTAGTTAACGACGTCCTGAGAGACATGCTGAACATTTTTGTTTTCGTTTACATGGACGATATCCTGATTTTTCACCGTCTCTCTCGATTCATGTTCAGCACGTGCGACGCGTCCTCCAGCGCCTTTTGGAGAACTGTCTTTATGTGAAGGCTGAGAAGTGCACTTTTCATGCCGCCTCTGTCCCTTTTCTCGGTTCCGTTATTTCCGCTGAGGGCATTAAGATGGATCCCGCTAAGGTCCAGGCTGTCATTGATTGGCCCGTTCCTAAGTCACGCGTCGAGCTGCAGCGCTTTCTGGGCTTCGCTAATTTCTATCGTCGTTTCATCCGTAATTTCGGTCAGGTGGCAGCTCCCCTCACAGCCCTTACTTCTGTTAAGACGTGCTTTAAGTGGTCCGTTTCCGCCCAGGGAGCTTTTGATCTTCTTAAGAATCGTTTTACATCCGCACCTATTCTTGTTACACCTGACATCTCAGGTCAGTTTGTTGTTGAGGTTGACGCGTCAGAGGTGGGCGTGGGAGCCATTCTTTCTCAGCGCTCTCTCTCTGACGGCAAGGTCCATCCTTGCGCGTTTTCTCTCATCGCTTATCGCCGTCAGAACGTAACTATGATGTTGGTAATCGCTGAACTGCTCGCCATCCGCTTAGCCCTAGGCGAATGGCGACAGTGGTTGGAGGGGCGACCGTTCCTTTTGTCGTTTGGACTGACCATAGGAACCTTGAGTACATCCGTTCAGCCAAACGACTTAATGCGCGTCAGGCTCGTTGGGCTCTGTTTTCCGCTCGTTTCGAGTTTGTTATTTCTTATCGTCCGGGCTCAAAAAACACCAAGCCTGATGCTTTATCTCGTCTCTTCAGTTCTTCTGAGGTCTCCACCGACCCCGAGGGATTCTCCCTGACGGGCGTGTTGTCGGGTTGACTGTCTGGGGAATTGAGAGGCAGGTAAAGCAAGCACTCGCTCACACTCCGTCGCCGCGAGCTTGTCCTAGGAACCTTCTGTTCGTTCCCGTTCCTACTCGTCCGGCCGTTCTTCAGTGGGCCCACTCTGCCAAGTTAGCCGGCCACCCCGGCGTTCGGGGTACGCTCGCTTCCATTCGCCAGCGTTTCTGGTGGCCCACTCGGGAACGTGACGCGCGTCGATTTGTCGCCGCTTGTTCGGTCTGCGCGCAGACTAAATCTGGGAACTCTCCTCCTGCCGGCCGTCCTCAGACCGCTTCCATTCCCTCTCGACCGTGGTCTCACATCGCTTTAGATTTTATCACCGGACTGCCTTCATCAGCGGGGAAGACAGTTATTCTTACGGTTGTCGATAGATTCTCTAAGGCGGCTCATTTCATTCCTCTCGCTAAGCTCCCTTCTGCTAAGGAGACGGCTCAGATCATTATCGAGAATGTTTTCCGAATTCATGGCCTTCCGTCTGACGTCGTTTCCGACAGAGGCCCGCAGTTCACGTCTCAATTTTGGAGGGAGTTTTGCCGTTTGATTGGGGCTTCCGTCAGTCTCTCGTCCGGCTTTCATCCCCAGTCTAACGGTCAGGCCGAACGGGCCCAATCAGACTGTTGGTCGCATTTTACGCAGTCTTTCTTTTCGTAACCCTGCGTCTTGGTCAGAACAACTCCCTGGGCAGAGTGCGCCCACAACTCGCTTCCTCGTCTGCTACTGCAGGTCTATCTCCTTTTCAGAGTAGCCTCGGGTACCAGCCTCCGCTGTTCTCATCTCAGCTCGCCGGGTCCTGCGTCCCCTCCGCTCAGGCTTTTGTCCAGCGTTACGCGGCGCACCTGGAAGAGGGGTCAGGTCGGCTTTGCCGTAATAGGGCGCAGACTGTGAGGGCCGCTAATAGCGTAGGACCAAGAAGTCCTAGATATTGTTGCTTTGTCAGAGAGTGGCTCTCCACTCAGAACCTTCCCCTTAAGTCAGGTTCTCGCAAGTTGGCCAGCGGTTCATTGGTCCGTTCCGTATTTCTCAGGTCATTAATCCTGTCGCAGTGCGACTTCTCCCAGCGCTATCTTCGTCGCGTTCACCCGGTCTTCCATGTCTCCTGTGTTAAGCCCGTTCTTCGCCCCCGCTCGTCCCTCCCCCATCCTTGTCGGCGCACCCCATCTACAGGGTTCGTAAGATTTTGGACATGCGCCCTCGGGGCCGTGGTCATCAGTACCTAGTGGATTGGGAGGGGTACGGTCCTGAGGAGAGGAGTTGGGTTCCCTCTCGGGACGTGCTGGACCGTTCGCTGATCGATGATTTCCTCCGTTGCCGCCAGGTTTCCTCCTCGAGTGCGCCAGGAGGCGCTCGGTGAAGTGGGGGGTACTGTCATGTCTTGTTATGTCTGTTCCTGTCCTTTCTCTTCACTCTGTCTCTCTCTGCTGGTCTTTTTAGGTTACCTTCTCTGTCTCTCATTCTTCAGCTGTTCTACATCTCCCCTAACTTCAAGCTCACATCCACTCTTTCCCACCTGTTCTCTCTTCCCCCTCTGATTAGGTCTCTATTTCTCTCTCTGTTCCTGCTACTTTCAGTGTCTGATTCTTGTTTGTGTTTTTGATGCCGGCAAGCTGTCGTCCCGTTTGCTTCCACCTTGTCCCCTATCCTGTATTCGGAGTCTGCCTGGCAGGTGCATCACCATTATACTACGTTCTTTTGTTCCATTGACTACGTTGGAAGAGGATTTATGCCATTCCTGTTTTCATTAAAGAACTCTGTTTTCTGTTAAACCGCTTTTTGGGTCCTTCACTCAAGTACATAACAAAGACATTCTAAGCTCTCATCATTGCAATAACAGGGGAGGTTAGTATTTGTTTGGGGGAATATGTACATAAAGTGCTCCCAAACCATCTCAATTAGGCTTTGGTTGGGTGAATGTGGAGGCCAGGTCATCTGATGCCTTTCTTTCAACATCGCTAGGGGGATATCCCCAAAGTGAAAACACAGTTTGAACGTCCAAATCAATCCAATATGCAGGAACAGTTTGTAATATATTCAAAACCTAAACATAAAATGTGCTATATACACAAACACAATAATAATCATATTCCTTGAATTATTTTTTAAACGAGCACCAAAAACACTGTTGTTTTAACAAAGTGGCAATAAATTACGGACATCGATCGATAAAATCAGTTGTGGTTCATGCTGAAACTAACACAACTAAAAACCACATGGAAATGGGAGATATCTTACCTCACTGGTTAGAGGACAACCTGCAGAAGACAGTCAGCTACACTTTGGAGTGATGCATTTAAATTTAGGAGTACCCAGAACGAAGAGAAATGCAACACTTACTTGGCATCACCAAATCGATATCACACAGAATCTGGGAATAATGTGTACATCATTAGTTAGAAGACAATTTGAAAAATAGTCACACATTTTAAAGTGTTGCATTTTGATTCAAGTGGGTCACCGTATGTGTAAGTGCAACACTTTTGTTAATCACTTTTGTTAAATCACATAAATAGTACTCTTTCAATTCAGAGCCTGTATTTTTCCCCTAATATTCATATTATGCTGAAATCAATAGAACAGGGGGCAAATGTTTAGGATTCTACATTGTGACATCATTAGAATACTATAAGATTTCTGTCCTGAATTCTCTGGTGTGATTGTAATGTAGATGATTTTGAAAAGGTCTCCCCACAGTCAAGGCAGTAGATTCTCTCATGTGTGTGTTTTTAAATGTGCTATCAGGCTGCTTGAGTACAAAATTCTTCCCACATTGATTACAGTTATAAGGCTTCTCTCCTGTGTGTGTTCTCTGGTGTGATTTTAAATTTCCGGCGATAACAAAAACTCTTTCCACAGTCAGAGCAACGGAAAGGTTTCTCTCCTGTGTGTGTTCTCTGGTGTATAGTCAGCTGGCTAGGTGAAGTGAAACTCTTCCCACATTGATCACAGCTATACGTTTTCTCTGCCGTGTGTGTATTCTCTGGTGTACTTTGAGTGAATCTGATCTTGAGTAACTCTTCCCACAGTCAGAGCAGCGGTGAGATTTATCGCCAGTGTGAATTTTCTGGTGTACTTTTAAGTGAATCTGATCTTGAGTAACTCTTCCCACAGTCAGAGCAGCGGTGACGTTTCTTCCTGTGGGTTTCCGCTGGTGTTTATTGAGATGTTCTGATGTGGAGAGTCTCTTCTCAGCATCATGTTGTTGTTGAGGCTCCCCAGAGGATCCACAATAGTTACGTCTCTCTCCTGTGTGAACAACAAAGTCAGACAGATGGTTAAAGGCCGTTAAACAGCAGAAATCCACTGGTTATTTTAGCTGAAAGGTGATGATTCCCAGGATGTTGTGTACAAATTCATTTAACAATTGTCTTAAGACAGTCAAGCAAGCAACAACAGCCATATTTAGTCTTGTTTTTTCCACAGAAGTATATTGGATGCTAGAAATATACAGTACAGTTGCAGAAACTTTAGGCAGTGAGCTTCTTTTAGAGACCAATATACAGTGGGGAGAACAAGTATTTGATAACCTGCAAAATCGGCAGTGTTTCCTACTTAAAGCATGTAGAGGTCTGTACTTTTTTTACACTTCAACTGTGAGAAACGGAATCTAAAACAAAAATCCCCACTGTAGGCCCCATTCTGTGTGCTGAAATTACTGCACGAGGGCGATGCACATGCAATTTGGTTGCAGAAACTCCTCCCTGCTAATGAGGAAACCACTAGTTATGGATGTAGTATATCTGGTAATGAGGAAACCACTAGTTATGGATGTAGTATATCTGGTAATGAGGAAACCATTAGTTATGGATGTAGTATATCTGGTAATGAGGAAACCACTAGTTATGGATGTAGTATATCTGGTAATGAGGAAAACACTAGTTATGGATGTAGTATATCTGGTAATGAGGAAACCACTAGTTATGGATGTAGTGTATCTGGTAATGAGGAAACCACTAGTTATGGATGTAGTATATCTGGTAATGAGGAAACCACTAGTTATGGATGTAGTATATCTGGTAATGAGGAAACCACTAGATAAGGATGTAGTATATCTGCTAAATAGGAAACCACTAGGTATGGATGTAGTATATCTGGTAATGAGGGAAACCACTAGTTATGGATGTAGTATATCTGCTAATGAGGAAACCACTAGTTATGGATGTAGTATATCTGGTAATGAGGAAACCACTAGTTATGGATGTAGTATATCTGCTAATGAGGAAACCACTAGTTATGGATGTAGCATATCTGCTAATGAGGAAACCACTAGTTATGGATGTAGTATATCTGGTAATGATGGATGAAACCACTAGTTATGGATGTAGTATATCTGGTAATGAGGAAACCACTAGTTATGGATGTAGTATATCTGGTAATGAGGAAACCACTAGTTATGGATGTAGTATATCTGGTAATGAGGAAACCACTAGTTATGGATGTAGTATATCTGGTAATGAGGAAACCACTAGTTATGGATGTAGTATATCTGCTAATGAGGAAACCACTAGTTATGGATGTAGTATATCTGGTAATGAGGAAACCACTAGTTATGGATGTAGTATATCTGGTAATGAGGAAAACCACTAGTTATGGATGTAGTATATCTGGTAATGAGGAAACCACTAGTTATGGATGTAGTATATCTGGTAATGAGGAAACCACTAGTTATGGATGTAGTATATCTGGTAATGAGGAAACCACTAGTTATGGATGTAGTATATCTGGTAATGAGGAAACCACTAGTTATGGATGTAGTATATCTGCTAATGAGGAAACCACTAGTTATGGATGTAGTATATCTGGTAATGAGGAAAACTAGTTATGGATGTAGTATATCCCTAGTTATGGATGTAGTATATCTGGTAATGAGGAAACTACTAGTTATGGATGTAGTATATCTGGTAATGAGGAAACCACTAGTTATGGATGTAGTATATCTGGTAATGAGGAAACTACTAGTTATGGATGTAGTATATCTGGTAATGAGGAAACCACTAGTTATGGATGTAGTATATCTGCTAATGAAGAAACCACTAGTTATGGATGTAGTATATCTGGTAATGAGGAAACCACTAGTTATGGATGTAGTATATCTGGTAATGAGGAAACCACTAGTTATGGATGTAGTATATCTGGTAATGAGGAAACCACTAGTTATGGATGTAGTATATCTGGTAATGAGGAAACCACTAGTTATGGATGTAGTATATCTGGTAATGAGGAAACTACTAGTTATGGATGCAGTATATCTGGTAATGAGGAAACCACTAGTTATGGATGTAGTATATCTGCTAATGAAGAAACCACTAGTTATGGATGTAGTATATCTGGTAATGAGGAAACCACTAGTTATGGATGTAGTATATCTGGTAATGAGGAAACCACTAGTTATGGATGTAGTATATCTGGTAATGAGGAAACCACTAGTTATGGATGTTGCATATCTGCTAATGAGGAAATGTATTCTGAATATTAGTGCAAGATCAGGATGCTACTGAAGGAAACTCACATTAAGCTCTGTGTCTATTCACTAATTCACCACCGTGGGGAAAACTCAGGGGAGTTCTCATAGGCTGACAGCAAAAATAGCCTCCATTTACAGGTTGCTTATGAGTGCATTTCACACTACTTTTAGATTAAAATTGTAAGGATCGTTTGAATGTTCTGCTTAATATATTGTTTGTGTCATCCTCACAATTCAACTGCTTTATACTTAAAAACACCAGTAAAATGCTCTTTGGCAGCTTTTCTACCAGCCTGTCAATGAGCGTTAGCATTCAAGCTAACAACTGCTGCATCCAAAAATAGATATTTTGCAACTATCAGAAACAAAATATTATCTTAGCGACTGTTCAAGCAATAATAAAAACAACAAATTGTAAAGCCGTCTCAAATCAACTGCTTTATACTGTTGGATTCTAGCTTGAATGTAACTATTCGTGTTACCACATCAGAACTTATTGATTACTTTACATGTATAATGAATGTATGTGTTGGGGTCAATGGAGGATAAGAACGAGGCGGATGGAAAGTTACTAAGTGAGATAAGGGGGAGTGCAAAAAAATCAAAACACGTTATTGTTAAATCTCATTGCTCCAAAGCAGGGAAACTGGTTTCAGTCACTGACCGCCGTGGAGTAGGGATTCAGCCCGAGGTCAGGTCAGGTGACGGGAGAAGGAACAGTCCTGGTTTCAGTCACTGACCGCCGTGGAGTAGGGATTCAGCCCGAGGTCAGGTCAGGTGAGAAGGAACAGTCCTAGTTTCAGTCACTGACCGCCGTGGAGTAGGGATTCAGCCCGAGGTCAGGTCAGGTGACGCGAGAAGGAACAGTCCTGGTTTCAGTCACTGACCGCCGTGGAGTAGGGATTCAGCCGAGGTCAGGTCAGGGGTGACGTGAGAAGGAACAGTCCTGGTTTCAGTCACTGACCGCCGTGGAGTAGGATTCAGCCGAGGTCAGGTCAGGTGACGTGGAGAAGGAACAGTCCTGGTTTCAGTCACTGACCGCCGTGGAGTAGGGATTCAGCCCGAGGTCAGGTCAGGTGACGGGAGAAGGAACAGTCCTGGTTTCAGTCACTGACCGCCGTGGAGTAGGGATTCAGCCCGAGGTCAGGTCAGGTGACGTGGAGAAGGAACAGTCCTGGTTTCAGTCACTGACCGCCGTGGAGTAGGGATTCAGCCCGAGGTCAGGTCAGGTGACGTGGAGAAGGAACAGTCCTGTCACAACACATATATACTTACATGCACACAAAGGTTCTAGCAGGAGGTGGGGCCATGACGACACCGGGGTGAGAGGAGGCAATGAAGTTCCTGCATAGCAACAGAGATGTATTGGCTGTCCTGACTAGCAAGGAGTTGACTCGCGTAGTTGGAAGGTATAAATATAAATAAATAATAATAATAATAATAATATAAATATATGCGCTTCTGTAAACATCTTTGTAGCTGTATGACCCAGTGGGTGAATAAACTGAGTTTTCTTCGAGTCGTCGGTGAGTTTTTACTCTGTAACAATACTTATAAAACACTTCAACTTCAACCAGTAAAATGCTATGTGGCTTTGCTACCAGCCTGTCATGTTTAGCATTCAACAACGGCTGCATCCAAAATAGGTATTTTGCAACTATCAGAAACAAAATATTATCTCAGCGACTGTTCAAGCAATATTCAAAACAACGATTGTAAAGCCTATGAGAACCCCAAAAAGGGCTTTTGGTTAGAAGTAATAACCTGGTAAATCTAGACTGTTGAATGGTCCCAGATGGTGAACAGTTTATTTAGTAATAACCTGGTAAATCTAGACTGTTGAATGGTCCCAGATGGTGAACAGTGTATTTAGTAATAACCTGGTAAATCTAGACTGTTGAATGGTCCCAGATGGTGAACAGTTTATTTAGTAATAACCTGGTAAATCTAGACTGTTGAATGGTCCCAGATGGTGAACAGTTTATTTAGAAGTAATAACCTGGTAAATCTAGACTGTTGAATGGTCCCAGATGGTGAACAGTTTATTTAGTAATAACCTGGTAAATCTAGACTGTTGAATGGTCCCAGATGGTGAACAGTGTATTAGTAATAACCTGGTAAATCTAGACTGTTGAATGGTCCCAGATGGTGAACAGTTTATTTAGAAGTAATAACCTGGTAAATCTAGACTGTTGAATGGTCCCAGATAATTTATACAGTTTATTTAGTAATAACCTGGTAAAATCTAGACTGTTGAATGGTCCCAGATGGTGAACAGTTTATTTAGTAATAACCTGGTAAATCTAGACTGTTGAATGGTCCCAGATGGTGAACAGTTTATTTAGTAATAACCTGGTAAATCTAGACTGTTGAATGGTCCCAGATGGTGAACAGTTTATTTAGTAATAACCTGGTAAATCTAGACTGTTGAATGGTCCCAGATGGTGAACAGTTTATTTAGAAGTAATAACCTGGTAAATCTAGACTGTTGAATGGTCCAGATGGTGAACAGTTTATTTAGTAATAACCTGGTAAATCTAGACTGTTGAATGGTCCCAGATGGTGAACAGTGTATTAGTAATAACCTGGTAAATCTAGACTGTTGAATGGTCCCAGATGGTGAACAGTTTATTTAGAAGTAATAACCTGGTAAATCTAGACTGTTGAATGGTCCCAGATGGTATACAGTTTATTTAGTAATAACCTGGTAAATCTAGACTGTTGAATGGTCCCAGATGGTGAACAGTTTATTTAGTAATAACCTGGTAAATCTAGACTGTTGAATGGTCCCAGATGGTGAACAGTTTATTTAGTAATAACCTGGTAAATCTAGACTGTTGAATGGTCCCAGATGGTGAACAGTTTATTTAGTAATAACCTGGAAACCCAGACTGTTGAATGGTCCCAGATGGTGAACAGTGTATTTAGTAGTAATAACCTGGTAAATCTAGACTGTTGAATGGTCCCAGATGGTGAACAGTTTTATTTAGAAGTAATAACCTGGTAAATCTAGACTGTTGAATGGTCCCAGATGGTGAACAGTTTATTTAGTAATAACCTGTAAATCCTAGACTGTTGAATGGTCCCAGATGGTGAACAGTTTATTTAGAAGTAATAACCTGGTAAATCTAGACTGTTGAATGGTCCCAGATGGTGAACAGTTTATTTAGAAGTAATAACCTGGCAAATCTAGACTGTTGAATGGTCCCAGATGGTGAACAGTTTATTTAGTAATAACCTGGTAAATCTAGACTGTTGAATGGTCCCAGATGGTGAACAGTTTATTTAGAAGTAATAACCTGGTAAATCTAGACTGTTGAATGGTCCCAGATGGTGAACAGTTTATTTAGAAGTAATAACCTGGTAAATCTAGACTGTTGAATGGTCCCAGATGGTGAACAGTTTATTTAGTAATAACCTGGTAAATCTAGACTGTTGAATGGTCCCAGATGGTGAACATTTTATTTAGAAGTAATAACCTGGTAAATCTAGACTGTTGAATGGTCCCAGATGGTGAACAGTGTATTTAGTAGTAACCTGGTAAATCTAGACTGTTGAATGGTCCCAGATGGTGAACAGTTTATTTAGTAATAACCTGGTAAATCTAGACTGTTGAATGGTCCCAGATGGTGAACAGTTTATTTAGTAATAACCTGAGTAAATCTAGAGTGTTGAATGGTCCCAGATGGTGAATATCAGTTGTTTCCCCACGGTGGTCATTCTACTTGTTTATGACGACTGACTCTGAGTCATCGGGTTGCCATGGGTTACATGGGGTGTTTTGGTTTCACTCTGGGGTTGAGCAGACAAACAGAGAGGAGACCAAGTCTCTCCTATTTCAGTGGCTGATAATACAGGGGCGATCAGGATTGGTCCATTTTAGTAAATGTGAACTTACAAAGAAAAAAAAGACAGTGTACAAAAACCATTATGAATACCTTTCGTTTCAAGACAGAATGACCAGGTGATTCCAGGTGAAAGACATGACCCTTATTGATGTAACTTGCTAAATCTCATAAAGTTATATAAGCAACTAAACTATTTGGAGGACAGATATCCCAGCTCATAGAGTTATATAAGCAACTAAACTATTTGGAGAACAGATATCCAAGCTCATAGAGTTATATAAGCAACTAAACTATTTGAGGCCAGATATCCCAGCTCATAAAGTTATATATAACTAAACTATTTGGAGAACAGATATCCCAGCTCATAGAGTTATATAAGTAACTAAACTATTTGGAGGCCAGATATCCCAGCTCATAGAGTTATATAAGCAACTAAACTATTTGAGAACAGATATCCCAGCTCATAGAGTTATATAAGCAACTAAACTATTTGGAGAACAGATATCCCAGCTCATAGAGTTTTAGTTATTTGGAGGACAGATATCCCAGCTCTATATAATAAACTTATTTTAGATATATAACTTTATGAGCTTGGATATCTGGCCTCCAAATAGTTTAGTTACTTGTATAACTTTATGATGATAAGTAACTAAACTATTTGGAGGCCAGATATCCCAGCTCATGTTATATAAGTAACTAAAAAATGCTACTCACAGTTTGCTGCACAAAACAAATATTAGACAGCAGGGCTGTTGATCCAGGAGAGGATTCTTCTGCTGTTACCAAGCAACGCTGATCTTGAAGAAGCTAACCACTTAGCTACTACATTTACTGAACAAAATATAAACGCAACGTGCAATAAGGAAATCAGTCAATTGAAATAAATGAATTAGGCCCTAACCTATGGATTTTACATGACTGGGCATGGCCGAAAGAATGGGAGGGCAAAGGTCAACCCACTGGGGAGCCATGCCCAGCCAATCCGAATGAGTTTTCCCTGAGAAAAGGGCTTAATGACCGTCATAAATATTCAACATCAAATTCTAAACTGATGTTGGAGGCGGCTTATTGTGGAGAAATTAACATTCAACTCTCGGCAACAGCTGTGGTGGAAATTCCTGCAGTCAGCGTGCCAATTGCACGCTCCTCAAAACTTGATACATCTGTGGCATTATGTTGTGTGACAAAACTGCAGATTTTAGGAGGGCCTTTCCATAATTTGTGTGTTTCTCATTTCTTCTCCACTTTTACAGAATGTAAAGATTCAATGCCATTGAGATGGGGTTAATACACGCAGGGGAACAAGATCTAATGCCATTAAGATGGGGTTACTACACGCAGGGGAACAGGATCTAATGCCATTAAGATGGGGGTTACTACACGCAGGGAACAAGATCTAATGCCATTAAGATGGGGTTACTGGGCACGCAGGGGAACAGGATCTAATGCTCATTAAGATAGAGTACACAGGGGAACATGGTAGGTGTATAGAGTACAGGGTTAGATGGTAGAGTGTATAGGTACAGGGTTAGATAGTGGAGTGTATAGGTACAGGGTTACATGGTAGAGTGTATAGGTACAGGTTAGATGGTAGAGTTTATAGGTACAGGGTTAGATAGTGGGAGTGTATAGGTACAGGGTTAGATGGTAGAGTGTATATGTACAGGGTTAGATGGTAGAGTGTATAGGTACAGGGTTAGATGGTAGAGTGTATAGGCACATGGTTAGATGGTAGAGTGTATAGGTACAGGGATAGATGGTAGAGTGTATAGGTACAGGGTTAGATGGTAGAGTGTATAGGTACAGGGGTTAGATGGTAGAGTGTATAGGTACAGGGTTAGATGGTAGAGTGTATAGGTACATGGTTAGACGGTAGAGTGTATAGGTACATGGTTAGACGGTAGAGTGTATAGGTACAGGGTTAGACGGTAGAGGTATAGGTACAGGGTTAGACGGTAGAGTGTATAGGTACATGGTTAGATAGTGGAGTGTATAGGTACATGGTTGGGGATGGTAGAGTGTATAGGTACATGGTTAGATGCAGAGTGTATAGGTACATGGTTAGATGGTAGAGTGTATAGGTACATGGTTAGATGGTAGAGTGTATAGGTACATGGTTAGATGGTAGAGTGTATAGGTACAGGGTTAGATGGTAGAGTGTATAGGTACAGGGTTAGATGGTAGAGTGTATAGGTACAGGGTTAAATGGTAGAGTGTATAGGTACAGGGTTAAATGGTAGAGTGTATGTATAGATCTAGAATGTATAGATCTAATGCCCTTAAGATGGGTAACTACACGCAGGGGAACATACAGGGTTAGATAGAGTACAGGGTTAGATGGTAGAGGAGTAGGTACAGGGTTAGATGGTAGAGTGTATAGGTACAGGGTTAGATGGTAGAGTGTATTGGTACAGTGTAAGATAGTGGTGCAATTTTAAATTTTGTCATTCCGCTTTATTTTTGGTGACCAAAACACAAAACTGCCCTCTGACCGGCGACAGACAGCAAAACAACATCTAGTCTGACGAAAAGTCACATGAATGAATAAGGGTTAAAAGATATGGCCGTTTTGATAGTGAGAGCGCAACGTTTCCTTTAGTTCAACAACTGCAGTGGGTGTTTCTGTTGTAAGACAGTAAGTAACTTACTGGGGTTAATCAGATCTCCAGTATCCTCCTCTTCTTCTTCCAATATGACAGTTATCTCTCCCTCCTCCTTCACTCCAAAACGGGATCCTCCTCTTTCTCTTCTTTCACTGCAACATCCTCATCCTCTACGTTTGTTACTGTGACATCCTCCTCTTCTTTCTCCTCTTTCACGACAACGTTCAGCCACAGACCCTCTTTCTCCGTCCAGCAGACCCCATCTTCTTTAGCAGGAGGAGAGTAGCTTAGTGAACTCATGGTCGGAGGTGTTAGCTAGCTAGGCTAATGCTAACTTAACCAGCCAGCTACTATAGCTGACTAATAACAACAAAGCACATATGAAATTAAATGGGATAACTAGCTAGACGACAGACGTGAGTTTAAAACACAGTGGATAATATACATGAACGAGTCTAAAGAGCTTCAATGTTTCAGCTTAGCAAGCTATCGAGGTGGCTGACCATTATCATGCAACTATAAAAGAACATGGCTGACGAGTTGGCTTATCACTAGTTACTACAGCCACAATGACAAAATTGGCAAAACATTTATGAAAACAGAAATCGACTTTTGTTCTTCATTTGAGATTAGGTTAGGCATAATCTTAGCAGTGTAGTTAAGGTTAGGTTTAAAATCAGATTTTAAGAAGAAAAGTTGTATAAATGGATGGGGTTTTGCCATAATTATGACTTTATGACTGTGGTAAGAAGCGGTCCTTCCACCGTCACCACAGAACAATGAGCCAGATCATTCACCGGATGTATAAATATGAAGCATCCGCTTGGCGTTTCCACTCACTACAAAATAGTGTAATGTTTTTTATTATTTTAGAAATTCTGTGCGTGTAATGTTTACTGTTCATTTTTATTGTTTATTTCACTTGTGTATATAATCTATGTATATAATCTACTTCACTTGTTTTGGCAATGTTAACATATTGAAACGACCCTGGGTTTATAAGCGCGGATATCGACTCTGCTGCTGGAGCCCTGATCTTCGGGCAAGAAGGTCCAGGGTTCCAGACCAGCTCCCTGCCGTTTCATTACAATATGTTTCCCATGCCAATAAAGTCCCTTGAATTGAATTGAAAGCCCAGTGGTTGGCAGTGGGAAAATATGGAACGAGATGGATTGTGTCCAACAATATGCTAAGGGGGATAGAGAGGGGGAGACTGGAGAGAGAGACAGAGAGGAATATAGGATGATATTTAGCAGATACAGCCTAAATGTTTCAAACAATTAATACGAAGTTTGAGGTTCCTTTCATATAATGTGATATAACATGATTATTGAAATAAAATAAACCAATCGTTGAAATCGTTTTAGCTTGTAGTCAGAAAATAAAATTAAAACATTCCATCAACTGTGTTTTCCACTCCAGTCAGCAGAGGGCGCTGTGAGTCTTTCAGGCCAGTCTGCCAGAATGTGACGTGGTGGTGAACTGGACTCTTCTTTAAACAACAACAGCTAGTCGGTCGTCACTAGTTACCACAGTCACAAAGTCTAATTGTTGCTAAACCTCGCCCAATTCTCAATTCTACAACTTCTCTTATTAAAATCAGATGTTTAAACATAACCTTATGTCTAACATTAAGTGAAGACGAAAAATGTAATGTTTGTTTTCAAATATCTTTCTTTACGATGGCCAATGTTGACATTGTGGCTGTGGTAACTAGTGATAAGACAACTCGTCAGCCATGTTCTTTTATAGTTACATGATAATGGTCAGCCACTCGGTAGCTTGCAAGCTGAAACATTGAAGCTCTTTAGACTCGTTCGTGTATATTATCCACTGTGTTTAAACTCACTTATGTCGTCTAGCTAGTTATCCCATTTAATTTCATATTTACATTGTTGTTATTAGTCAGCAAGCTGGCTGGTTTAGTTCGCTAGCCTAGATAGCTAACTGTTAGCTAACATCCCCGACCATGAGTTCACTGAGCTGCTCTCCTCCTGATAAAGAAGAGGAGGTCTCTGGACGGAGAAAGAGGGTCTGTGGCTGAACGTTGTTGTGAAAGAGGAGAAAGAAGAGGAGGATGTCACAGTAACAAAAGTAGAGGATGAGGATGTTGCAGTGAAAGAAGAGAAAGAGGAGGATCCCGTTTTTGGAGTGAAGGAGGAGGGAGAGATAACTGTCATATTGGAAGAAGAAGAGGAGGATACTGGAGATCTGATTAACCCCAGTAAGTTACTTACTGTCTTACAACAGAAACACCCACTGCAGTTGTTGAACTAAAGGGCAACGTCGCGCGGGAACAGAGTCACACTCCCACTATCAAATCAATATTTATGAGACAGCACATTTCAGACATGGAAGGCAACAGAATGAGAAGAAAAAGAAATAAATATTTACTGCACAACAAACAGAGGATCAAAAAGCCAAAGAGTAGCAATAAAACGTAACTATTTTAAAGGAAAAGCAAAGCTGAAAAATGTGTTATTAAAATCTCTTCTTAAATATGTCCACAGTTTCAGCTCAGGTTCTCTGACTGGCTAGTTCAGAGTCTGGGGGCATAGTAACTAAAGGCTGCCTCTCCATGCCTCTTGGTCCCCCTCAGGTTCTCTGACTGGCTAGTTCAGAGTCTGGGGGCATAGTAACTAGTTAGCTGCCTCTCCATGCCTCTTGGTCCCTCAGGTTCTCTGGCAGACTATACTATACTATTCCAGAGGCTGAGGGAATAGTAACTAAAGGCTGCCCTCCATGCCTCTTGGTCCCCTCAGGTTCCCCAGACTATACTAACTAAAGGCTGCCTCTCCATGCCTCTTGGTCCCCCTCAGGTTTCTCTGACTGGCTAGTTCAGAGTCTGGGGGTATAGTAACTAAAGGCTGCCTCTCCATGCCTCTTGGTCCCCCTCAGGTTCTCTGACTGGCTAGTTCAGAGTCTGGGGGTATAGTAACTAAAGGCTGCCTCTCCATGCCTCTTGGTCCCCCTCAGGTTCTCTGACTGGCTAGTTCAGAGTCTGGGGGTATAGTAACTAAAGGCTGCCTCTCCATGCCTCTTGGTCCCCCTCAGGTTCTCTGGCAGGCTAGTTCAGAGTCTGGGGGCATAGTAACTAAAGGCTGCCTCTCCATGCCTCTTGGTCCCCCTCAGGTTCTCTGGCAGGCTAGTTCAGAGTTTGGGGGTATAGTAACTAAAGGCTGCCTCTCCATGCCTCCTGGTCCCCCTCAGGTTCTCTGGCAGGCTAGTTCAGAGTCTGGGGGATATAGTATACTAAAGGCTGCCTCTCTCCATGCCTCTTGGTCCCCCTCAGGTTCTCTGACTGGCTAGTTCAGAGTCTGGGAGCATAGTAACTAAAGGCTGCCTCTCCATGCCTCTTGGTCCCCCTCAGGTTCTCTGACTGGCTAGTTCAGAGTCTGGGAGGTATAGTAACTAAAGGCTGCCTCTCCATGCCTCTTGGTCCCCCTCAGGTTCTTCTGACTGGCTAGTTCAGAGTCTGGGGGCATAGTAACTAAAGGCTGCCTCTCCATGCCTCTTGGCCCCCTCAGGTTCTCTGGCAGGCTAGTTCAGAGTCTGGGGGCATAGTAACTAAAGGCTGCCTCTCCATGCCTCTTGGCCCCCCTCAGGTTCTCTGGCAGGCTAGTTCAGAGTCTGGGGGCATAGTAACTAAAGGCTGCCTCTCCATGCCTCTTGGCCCCCCTCAGGTTCTCTGGCAGGCTAGTTCAGAGTCTGGGGGCATAGTAACTAAAGGCTGCCTCTCCATGCCTCTTGGCCCCCCTCAGGTTCTCTGACTGGCTAGTTCAGAGTCTGGGGGTATAGTAACTAAAGGCTGCCTCTCCATGCCTCTTGGTCCCCCTCAGGTTCTCTGGCAGACTATACTATACTATTCCAGAGGCTGAGGGAATAGTAACTAAAGGCTGCCTCTCCATGCCTCTTGGCCCCCCTCAGGTTCTCTGGCAGGCTAGTTCAGAGTCTGGGGGCATAGTAACTAAAGGCTGCCTCTCCATGCCTCTTGGTCCCCCTCAGGTTCTCTGGCAGGCTAGTTCAGAGTCTGGGGGTATAGTAACTAAAGGCTGCCTCTCCATGCCTCTTGGTCCCCCTCAGGTTCTCTGGCAGACTATACTATACTATTCCAGAGGCTGAGGGAATAGTAACTAAAGGCTGCCCTCTCCATGCCTCTTGGCCCCCTCAGGTTCTCTGGCAGGCTAGTTCAGAGTCTGGGGGCATAGCAACTCAAAGGCTCCCTCTCCATGCCTCTTGGTCCCCCTCAGGTTCTCTGACTGGCTAGTTCAGAGTCTGG
>NW_027012433.1:0-19504 GCF_036934945.1 Oncorhynchus masou masou
AATAATGGAACACTGGTCACTTGAATAATGGAACACTGGTCACTTTATTAATGGAACACTAGTCACTTTAATAATAGAACACTGGTCACTTTAATAATGGAACACTGGTCACTTTAATAATGGAACACTGGTCACTTTAATAATGGAACACTAGTCACTTTAATAATAGAACACTGGTCACTTTAATAATGGAACACTGGTCACTTTATTAATGGAACACTAGTCACTTTAATAATAGAACACTGGTCACTTTAATAATGGAACACTGGTCACTTTAATAATGTTTAAATTATGTTACATACTGCTTTACTCATCTCATATGTATATACTGTATTCTATTCTACTGTATTTTAGTCAATGCCACTCTGACATTGCTCAATCTAATATTTATATATTTCTTAATTCCAATTATTTTACTTTTAGATTTGTGTGTATTGTTGTTAATCGTTTTTTGATACTACTGCATTGTTGGAGCTAGGAACACAAGCATTTCACTACACCCGCAATAACATCTGCTAAATATGTGTATGACCAATAGAATTTGAGTTGATTAGTATTTTCTACATGTTAGAATCACCTTTGGTAGTGATTACAGCTGTGAGTCTTTCTGGGTAAATCTCTAAGAGTTTTGCAGACCTGGATTGTACAATATTTGCACATTATAATTATTGTCATTCGTCAAGCTCTGTCAAGTTGGTTGTTGATTATTGCTAGACAGCCATTTTCAAGACATGCCATAAAGTTTCAAGCCGATTTAAGTCAAAACTGTAACTAGGACACTCATGAACATTCAATGTCGTCTTGGTAAGCAACTCAAGTGTATATTTCGCCTTGTGTCCACACAACTACTGACCACTACTACACAACTACTGAACCACACCCTCCCATGTCCACTCGCACTTGTGACATACTGTAAGAACTGCAGCTTTCTTAATCTGACCTTCGACCTCTGTTGTAGGCAACACCTCATTATACAGGTGTGATATTAATCATTCTGTCAAAGAAAAATAATTGCATGGAGGCTATATTAAAATAGAGTGTTTATACATTTTCACAGTCTGTATGCTATTAAAATCTTTCAGCATCATTTCACAATTACTGTACATACTATAGGTATGTGTGGCTGGCTGTCTTAAGGATACAGTATTGTGGCTTAATTGGGTTCAGTTATATCAAGCATGATGTCATTCTTTCACATCAGCTTGTGTTCAGTGACCTATCACTGCAAAGTAATATTCAACACAAGTTTGTTGATGACTGAAAACTTTCATCAAAAGGTTCTAAGACCTCTGCAGCTTACTTTGCTAGTACCTTTAGATGGGAACCGCATATTGTACATTATGCATGTCCTGCGCATTAAAGCTGAATTGAATCCTCAATGTAATACACCAGCGCCTCAAGATATTCAAACACACAATCAATAATTCTCCATCAGCCAGGGAGCTTCTGAGAGACCCACGCGATACTATTTGAAGCTGCCTGATGAGTTAAAACCGGTCCGGGTTTAACTCGTGCTAATGGCCAACCTCTTAGGAGAATATGACGTCTCCCGTTGTAAGTCTGTTTATTTTCAGCCTGCACAATTGTATCATGTTGGGGGTGTTACTGGATCACTGCCGTGCTAAGTCCTTAAAAGTCATCATTGTTCCGAGAGAGAAAGAAGGGGAATCCTCCCACTTTGAACACAGCATCAGCTCAGCAAAGTAAGAAACAAGATGCAGTCCAGCCCGGCTGAGATTTGAAGAGATCACGGTCCATATGAATTCAGTACTAAAACTTTGAATAATAACAATTCCAATATGTTTTTGTTGGAATTGTGCCCTGTGGGGATATTCTCCGAGAGGAGCCAGTGTCAAAGCGTTGGAACATTGTTGCTAATGAAGCCAGCCTCCCTGTTAATCCCTCGAACAAGCCATCGATCAATTAGCAACTCTTCTTACACGTCCCTCTGTGTCTCATTTAGAGTTCGCTTTGATTGATACACTGATAATACCTACAACAAAAGCCATTCCCCCAGGAAGGGCCAAGGATTTCTCCAACACATTTTCTTTCTTTCTGACCACTACTAAACCACAACTACAACTACTGACCACAACCACACAACTACTGACCACAACCACACAACTTCTGACCACAGCTACTGACCACAACTACACACTACTGACCATAACCACACAACTACTGACCACAACCACACAACTACTGACCACAATCACACAACTACTGACCACAATCACACAACTACTGACCACAACCACACAACTACTGACCACAACCACACAACTACTGACCATAACCACACAACTACTGACCACAACCACACAACTACTGACCACAATCACACAACTACTGACCACAACCACACAACTACTGACCACAACCACACAACCACTGACCCAACTACTGATCACAACTACTGACCACAACCACACAACTACTGACCACAACCACACAACTACTGACCACAACTCCACACAACCACTGACCCAACTACTGACCACAACTACTGGCAACAACCATACAACTACTTACCACAACTACTGACCACAAACACACAACTACCAACCACAACTACTGACCACAACCACACAAAACGTGACCACACAACTACTGACCACAACTACTGGCCACAACCATAAAACTACTGACCACAACCACACAACTACTGACCACAACTACTGACCACAACCACACAACTTCTGACCACAACTTCTACCCACAACCACACAACTACTGACCACAATCACACAACTACTGACCACAACCACACAACTACTGACCACAACCACACAACTACTGACCATAACCACACAACTACTGACCACAACCACACAACTACTGACCACAATCACACAACTACTGACCACAACCACACAACTACTGACCACAACCACACAACCACTGACCCAACTACTGATCACAACTACTGACCACAACCACACAACTACTGACCACAACCACACAACTACTGACCACAACTCCACACAACCACTGACCCAACTACTGACCACAACTACTGGCAACAACCATACAACTACTTACCACAACTACTGACCACAAACACACAACTACCAACCACAACTACTGACCACAACCACACAAAACGTGACCACACAACTACTGACCACAACTACTGGCCACAACCATAAAACTACTGACCACAACCACACAACTACTGACCACAACTACTGACCACAACCACACAACTTCTGACCACAACTTCTGCCCACAACCACACGACTACTGACCACAACCACACAACTACTGACCACAACCATACAACTACTGACCACAACTACTGGCCACAACCATACAACTACTGACCACAACCACACAACTACTGACCACAACCATACAACTACTGACCACAACCACACAACATCTGACCACAGCTACTGACCACAACCACACACTACTGACCATAACCACACAACTACTGACCACAACCACACAACTACTGACCACAACCACACAACTACTGACCACAACCACACAACTACTGACCACAACCACACAACCACTGACCCAACTACTGATCACAACTACTGACCACAACCACACAACTACTGACCACAACCACACAACTACTGACCACAACTCCACACAACCACTGACCCAACTACTGACCACAACTACTGGCAACAACCATACAACTACTTACCACAACTACTGACCACAAACACACAACTACCGACCACAACTACTGACCACAAATACACAAAACGTGACCACACAACTACTGACCACAACCACACAACTACTGACCACAACTACTGGCCACAACCATACAACTACTGACCACAACCACACAACGTCTGACCACAACCACACAAATACTGACCACAACTACACAACTACTGACCACAACTACTGACCACAACCACACACTACTGACCACAACCATACAACTACTGACCACAACTACTGGCCACAACCATACAACTACTGACCACAACCACACAACTACTGACCACAACCACACAACTTCTGACCACAGCTACTGACCACAACCACACACTACTGACCATAACCACACAACTACTGTCCACAACTACTGACCACAATCACAACTACCAACCACAAATACTGATCACAACCACAAATACTGACCACAACCACAAATACTGACCACAACCACACAACTAGTGACCACAATTACTGACCACAATCAAATAAAATACTGACCACAACCGCTGACCATAACTACTTGCCACAACCACACAACTACTGACCACAACCATACAACTACTGACCACAACCATACAACTACTGGCCACAACCATACAACTACTGACCACAACCACACAACTACTGACCACAACCACACAACTTCTGACCACAGCTACTGACCACAACCACACACTACTGACCATAACCACACAACTACTGTCCACAACTACTGACCACAATCACAACTACCAACCACAAATACTGATCACAACCACAAATACTGACCACAACCACAAATACTGACCACAACCACACAACTAGTGACCACAATTACTGACCACAATCAAATAAAATACTGACCACAACCACACAACCGCTGACCATAACTACTTGCCACAACCACACAACTACTGACCACAACCATACAACTACTGACCACAACCACACAACTACTGACCACAACCACACAACTACTGACCACAACCACACAACTACTGACCACAACCACACAACCACACACCTACTGACCACAACCACACAAATACTGACCACAACTACACAACTACTGACCACAACTACTGACCACAACCACACAACTACTGACCACAACCACACAACTACTGACCACAACTACTGACCACAACCACACAACTACTGACCACCACTACCGGTCAAAACTACTGACAATAACTGCACAGCATTGTGCCCCATTTTTATGTCTTTAATATGACTCAGTATTTAGTATGACTCGGCCGGGGACTGTACTTTGAATTTTCCAATCTCAGGGCAGACGTTCTAGCCACAAGGCCACCTTTTGGCATAACACTATAAGCTATAAGACAAGGAGGTAATTGTGTACCTGCAGCATGGACTTAGGGTGTGGCAGCTCCTCACCCTGGTAGATTTTGATGTATGCCTGAAAGAAAAAAAGATAATGTCACCAAACACCTACATTACCAGTCAAAAGGTTTGGACACACCTACTCATTCCAGGGTTTTTCTATATTTGTACTATTTTCTACATTGTGGAATATCAAAACTACGAAATAACACATATGGAATCATGTAGTAACCAAAAAAGTGTTAAACAAATCAAAATATATTTTATATTTTTCAAAATAGCCACCCTTTGCCTTGATGACAACTTTGCACACTCTTGGAACTCTCTCAACCAGCTTCATGAGGTAGTCACCTGGAATGCATTTCAATTAACAGGTGTGCCTTCTTAAAAGGTAATTTGTGGAATTTCTTTCCTTCTTAATGTGTTTGAGCCAATCAGTTGTGTTGTGACAAGGGTGGTGTACAGAATATAGCCCTATTTGTTAAAAGACCAAGCCCATATTATGGCAAAAACAGCTCAAATAAGCTAAGAGAAATGACAGTTCATCATTACTTTAAGACATGAAGGTCATAGATACATACAGTATCATATAGATATATACAGTATCATATAGATGTAGATACATACAGTATAATATAGGTACATACAGTATCATATAGATACATACAGTATCATATAGATACATACAGTATCACATAGATAAATACAGTATCATTTGGATGTAGATACATACAGTATAATATAGGTACATACAGTATCATATAGATACATACAGTATCATATAGATGTAGATACATACAGTATCATATAGATATAGATACATACAGTATCATATAGATACATACATTATCATATAGATACATACAGTATCATATAGATGTAGATACATACAGTATCATATAGATACATACAGTATCACATAGATACATACAGTATCACATAGATGTAGATACAGTATCATATAGATACATACAGTATCATATAGACACATACAGTATCACATAGATACATACAGTATCATATAGATGTAGATACAGTATCATATAGATACATATAGTATCATCTCTTCAATCAAAATCTCTGTCTCTAACCTTGAAGTACTCCAGCAGGCCTCTACAGGTGATGTTGCTGCCGTTGATCTCCTTGACATCCAGGTTCTTGGGACTCAGCAGCCACGGGACCAGCACCTGCAGGTTGTTGATGAACTCACGGTCGATCTCTGCACACGGGTTAGGGAGAAGGTTGGATGGGTCGTTATGTATAACCGTAGTGCTGATAACCCTGAGCTGGGCGATAACCAGCGACCCTCTGCACACAGGTTAGGGAGAGGATTAGTAGAAGAAAAAAAATCCTACTGGTGTCCTTCTTGTCATGGTGTGACAAATTCATAATTCCTTGAACCTTCTCTATAATATGGGGCGGCAGGGTAGCCTAGTGGTTAGAGCGTTGGACTAGTAACCGAAAGGTTGCAAGTTTGAATCTCTGAGCTGACAAGGTACAAATCTGTCGTTCTGCCCCTGAACAGGCAGTTAACCCACCCGTTCCTAGGCCTAGGTCATTGAAAATAAGAATTTGTTCTTAATTGACTTGCCTAGTAAAATACAAAAAAAAATGGAATTTGATCAGACAGTTACTGTATATTTTTTGTAGGAAACAAACTGCTGTGTGTGTATTAAGACCGGGTGATCGTGACGTATAGTTTACCTTTGAGTCTGCCGTCGAAGTTAGGGTTGGTGGCCACTTTGAGTCCGGGGTGGGGCATCAGGAAGCAGGAGATGTTGGTGAAGCAGGAGTGGATGTGTTTACGAACGTTCTGCAGCTCCTCATGTTGATTCTCAGAGATCTAGAACACAGACACACACAACCACGGCCACAGACCAACCACAGACAGACAACCACAGACACACACAGACAACCAGAGACACGTACAACCACCAATCAACCACAGACAGACACCCACAGGCACACAGACAACCAGAGACACGTACGACCACAGACACACAACCACAGACAACCACAGACACACACACAGATAACCAGAGACACGTACAACCACCGATCAACCACAGACAAGTACAGCCACAGACACACACGACCACAGACCAACCCCAGAAAGACACAGATACAACCACGGACACAGACAAACACAGACAGAGACACAACCACAGACACAAACACAACCGCAGACCAACCCCAGAAAGACACAGATACAACCACAGACACAACCACAGACACAAACACAACCGCAGACCAACCCCAGAAAGACACAGATACAAACACAGACAAACACAGACAGAGACTGAAATTGGGATTTTATTTTAGGAATAAGGCCTGTTTTTCTTTTGAAGCCAGAAGGAGGCGAGTCTCAGCTACATGTATGTCTTTACTAGACTATGGGGATGTTTTATATATGAATGCTTCCCTTCAGTGTTTGAGATCAATTGACACCCTTTACCATGGCACTTTGAGATTTATTTTAAACTGTAAAACCCTTACGCACCACTGCACGTTGTGTACCAGGGTTGGCTGGCCTTCTCTAGTCTCTCATAGGCTCAGTCACTGGTATACTTTTATTTACAAAGCCATTTTGGGTTTACTACCTTTTTATGTGTGCATTTTTATTGTTCAGAAATGTGGTGGGTCGTCTCTTCGTTCGCTGGACTTTATCTGTTCTGTATGTTTCTTCGGATGAAAGCATCTGCTTATATTATTATTATTACAGCTTCCATAATTATGTAGAATAAATAGCATCCCTTTTAGTTTCAATGAATGACAAACTGTTAATATAACTTGTTGTTGTTGTTTTTATCTTTAGATGAACCACGAAAAATCATCTGTGACCTCTGACCTTGAGCCTCTTCTCCAGGAACTTCATGCCTCCTTCCTGTCCGTAGGCAAACTCGTAAGGGAAACTCCAATCCCGGACCAGGAATATCATGGACTGAAACGACACACAGGTTCACTAGGTTACCACGCAGTAGGAAGTAAACAGCAGGAGCTGATGTACCCCTTAAAAATGTATGTGGAGGTGCGCTGACTAACAGGGAGTAAAGTGTATCAAAATAAACACGGCAAGTTTGTGACAGCAAGATGCAACTGTAACGGATGTGAAACGGCGAGCTCAGTCAGCGGTGGTTGCAGCGCTAAATAGCGTTTCAATCGGTGACGTCACTCGCTCTGAGACCTCGAAGTCGTGGTTCCCCCTGTGCGCTGCGAGGGCCGTGGCTTTTGTGGCGCGATGGGAAACGATGCTTTGTTGGTGACTGTTGTTGTGTGCAGAGGGTCCCTGGTTCGCGCCAGGGTATGGGCGAGGGGACGGTCTAAAGTTATACTGTTACACTACCAAAGTAGAGAGGATGTATAGTTCCTTCAGAATGTGTTCCCACCCCTTGACTTAAAAATATATATTTTTTCAAGATTAAATTGAGATTGTGTCACTGTCCTATACACAACACCCCATAATGTCAAAGTGGAATTATATTTTTAATAAATGTTTACACATTAATTAAAAATGAAAAGCTGAAATGTCTTGAGTCAACGAGTATTCAGCCCTTTATGTCATGGAAAGCCTAAATACATTCAGGAGTTAAACTGTTCTTCACAAGTACCATGTTGCATGGACTCTGTGTGCAATAAGTGTTTAACATGATTTTTGAATAACTATCTCATCTCTGTACCCCACTGCTCAGTTTGGGCAGGTGGTCAGCTCTAGGAAGAGTCTTGGTGGTTCCAAACTTCCATTTAAGAATGATGGAGGCCACTGTGTTCTTGGGGACCTTCAATGCTGCAGAAATGTTTTGGTACCTTTCCCCAGATCTGTGCGTCGGCACAATCCTGTCTCTGAGCTCTATGGACAGTTCCTTCGACCTCATGGCTTGGTTTTTGCTCTGACATGCACAGTCAACTGTGGGACCTTATATAGACAGGTGTGTGCCTTTCCAAATCATGCACAATCAATGGAATTTACCACAGGTGGACTCCAATCAAGTTCTAGAAACATCTCAAGGATGATCAATGGAAACAGGATGCAACTTTGCTCAATTTAGTCTCATAGCAAAGGGTCTGAATACTTACGTAATTCAGTTTTTTATTTTTAATAGATTTGCAAACATTTAGTTTTTTGCACTATAAATGAGATATTTCCTTATTTCATCTTCAATAAATTAGCAAATGTTCTAAAAATATGTTTTAACTTTGTCATGTAAATGGATGAGAAGAAAAAACAACAACAATTTAATCTATTTTGTATTCAACACAACAAAATGTGAAATAGGTCAAAGGGGTCTGAATACTTTCTGACGGAAATGTAAATAGTTCCTGCTCTGGAAAACTGAATTATTTTGTAAATAATTTGTTTTTGTTTAAGTAGGCAAGTCAGTTAAGAATGACAGCCTGGGAACAGTGGGTTAGGGGCAGAACAACAGGTTTTTACCTTGTCGGCTCGGGGATTCGATCTCGCAGCCTTTCGGTTACTGGCCCAACGCTCTAACCACTGGTCTACCTACCGAACGCCCCAGTTAGCCTTGTTAAACCAGCCTTATTGCGTAAGCTCATAATTCTGTTTCACAGCATTCAGCCTGGCTCATAGAGGTAGATAGAGGGCATTTCTTTGTATCTGTGTGATAATGGCTTCTGTGACAGGATGGGCAGTGCCATTAGGGGAATTCTCAATTTTAAAATAGTCAATTTCTTCTTCTACCACTTGTATGAGTCAGTAAACAAACCGAAAAGGTGCATACTGCCCCCTGGAGGGTGTTGTCTGAACGGGTATAAAGACAAGATTGGTGATTTACTTCATCCTGCAGTTATGGAATGTTTGCGCAGGAGTTACGTTCATTGGCTGATCTCTCCCGATGCGATCCATAGGAAGTCCCACTCAGTTGATTACTTCAAACTGGTGAAAGTCTTCAATGGCGCTGTCCGTGCTAAAACAGGCGTTTGGGTCACTAGAGATGTCTATCTAAGTCTATGGTCCGGTTGCACAAGGCCAGAACGGAAGAACAGGAAAGGGAAATGTCCTACCTGGAATGGCTTGAGGAATGTCTCCTCCATGGCCAGTCTACCATACTCAGTGAAGAGCTACAAACAGGAAAAGACAACATCGATCACGATCAGGAATTTAAAAGTAAAGTCAATTTATTGAACATGTTCGGAGAAACAGTTAATTTCTGTGGGGTGGGGGTGGGTGGGTGGGGGCTGGGGGGGGGTCATCCTCTATCTAAACGTCTCCACAGTAAAAGACCTCAGTGATACCGTAGGTGATGTAATCAATCCGTCTACTGTACCTGCAAGTGTTGAAGATCATCCTCCTGGACATTCTGGGAGATGTTGTACACCTGGGAAATATAACATAGTATATAAGAAGAAGAAGAATATAACATACAAGTGTTTGAAAGGGGGGCTAAGAAGGTAATCCTGGATAGCAGAGAAGATCTACCGTCGTCAAGGTCTCCAAGAAATGTCATTATTTATGTTCAGCTACCCTCGTCAAGGTCTCCAAGAAAGGTCATTATTTATGTTCAGCTACCCTCATCAAGGTCTCCAAGAAATGTCATTATTTAAGTTCGGCTACCGTCGTCACGGTCTCCAAGAAATGTCATTATTTATGTTCAGCTACCCTCGTCAAGGTCTCCAAGAAATGTCATTATTTATGTCTCTAAGAAATGTCATTATTTATGTTCAGCTACCCTCGTCAAGGTCTCCAAGAAATGTCATTATTTATGTCTCTAAGAAATGTCATTATTTATGTTCAGCTACCCTCGTCAAGGTCTCCAAGAAATGTCATTATTTATGTTCAGCTACCGTCGTCAAGGTCTCCAAGAAATGTCATTATTTATGTTCAGCTACCCTCGTCAAGGTCTCCAAGAAATGTCATTATTTATGTTCAGCTACCCTCGTCAAGGTCTCCAAGAAATGTCATTATTTAAGTTTGGCTACCGTCGCCAAGGTCTTCAAGAAATGTCATTATTTAAGTTCGGCTACCGTCGTCAAGGTCTCTAAGAAATGTCATTATTTATGTCTCTAAGAAATGTCATTATTTATGTCTCTAAGAAATGTCATTATTTATGTCTCTAAGAAGTGTCATTATTTATGTCTCCAAGAAATGTCATTATTTATGTCTCTAAGAAATGTCATTATTTATGTTCAGCTACCCTCGTCAAGGTCTCCAAGAAATGTCATTATTTATGTTCAGCTACCCTCGTCAAGGTCTCCAAGAAATGTCATTATTTATGTTCAGCTACCCTCGTCAAGGTCTCCATGAAATGTCATTATTTATGTTCAGCTACCCTCGTCAAGGTCTCCAAGAAATGTCATTATTTATGTTCAGCTACCCTCGTCAAGGTCTCCAAGAAATGTCATTATTTAAGTTCGGCTACCGTCGTCACGGTCTCCAAGAAATGTCATTATTTATGTTCAGCTACCCTCGTCAAGGTCTCCAAGAAATGTCATTATTTATGTCTCTAAGAAATGTCATTATTTATGTTCAGCTACCCTCGTCAAGGTCTCCAAGAAATGTCATTATTTATGTCTCTAAGAAATGTCATTATTTATGTTCAGCTACCCTCGTCAAGGTCTCCAAGAAATGTCATTATTTATGTTCAGCTACCGTCGTCAAGGTCTCCAAGAAATGTCATTATTTATGTTCAGCTACCCTCGTCAAGGTCTCCAAGAAATGTCATTATTTATGTTCAGCTACCCTCGTCAAGGTCTCCAAGAAATGTCATTATTTAAGTTTGGCTACCGTCGTCAAGGTCTTCAAGAAATGTCATTATTTAAGTTCGGCTACCGTCGTCAAGGTCTCTAAGAAATGTCATTATTTATGTCTCTAAGAAATGTCATTATTTATGTCTCTAAGAAATGTCATTATTTATGTCTCTAAGAAGTGTCATTATTTATGTCTCTAAGAAATGTCATTATTTATGTCTCTAAGAAATGTCATTATTTATGTCTCTAAGAAATGTCATTATTTATGTCTCTAAGAAATGTCATTATTTATGTCTCTAAGAAATGTCATTATTTATGTCTCTATGAAATGTCATTATTTATGTCTCTAAGAATGTCATTATTTATGTCTCTAAGAAATGTCATTATTTATGTCTATAAGAAATTTCATTATTTATGTCTCTAAGAAATGTCATTATTTATGTCTCTAAGAAATGTCATTATTTATGTCTCTAAGAAATGTCATTATTTATGTCTATAAGAAATTTCATTATTTATGTCTCTAAGAAATGTCATTATTTATGTCTCTAAGAATGTCATTATTTATGTCTCTAAGAAATGTCATTATTTATGTTCAAATACAGTGGGCAAGAGCTATTGTACCTGCATGGAGCTGATCATGGTGCTGGAGTGCGGAACACGGTGGCCGAATCCCTCAACGTCGACTGGCTGTCGAACGTTCCCTGAGTGTCCATCAGTAGAACAGCCACCTGAGGACGAGACCCGGAGAACGTTAAAGTCTTCACTCAACACCGGTTAGTGTCGTTGCAGTTTCACAGAGGCTCACAGAGGATTTCACAAGGGATATTCTTTTAAGAATCAGTCGGTGTGTACCAGGTAACTGCCAAAATGAACACACACACACACACACACACCGACATAAAGTGGCTTAAGGAAAAGTGATGGGCCACCACGAGGTCCTATATAGTGCACTATATAGGGCTCTGGTCTAAAGTAGTGCACCACGCCCTGGTCTAAAGTAGTGCACTACGCCCTGGTCTAAAAGTAGTGCACTATGCCCTGGTCTAATGTTGTGCACTACGGGCCTAGTCACAAGTAGTGCACTATATGGGGCCCTGGTCTAAAGTAGTGCACTATGCCCTGTCTAAAGTAGCCCCTGGTCTAAAGTAGTGCACTATGCCCTGGTCTAAAGTAGTGCACTACGTTCTGGTCTAAGTAATTGCACTACGCCCTGGTCTAATGTAGTGCACTATAGGGCTCTGGTCTAAAGTAAAGTGCATTATATAGGGCCCTGGTCTAAATTAGTGCACTACGCCTGGTCTAAAGTAGTGCACTACGCCCTAGTGCACTACGCCTGGTCTAAAGTAGTGCACTACGCCCTGGTCTAATGTAATGCACTTTATATAGGGCTCTGATCTAAAGTAGTGCACTATATTGGGCCCTGGTCTAAATTAGTGCACTACGCCTGGTCTAAAGTAGTGCACTACACCTGGTCTAAAGTAGTGCCCCTACGCCCTGGTCCTAAGTAGTGCACTACGCCCTGGTCCTAAGTAGTGCACTACGCCTGGTCTAATGTAGTGCACTATGCCCCTGGTCTAAAGTAGTGCACTCGCCTGGTCCCAAAGTAGTGCACTATATAGGGCCTGGTCTAAAGTAGTGCATTATATAGGGTCCTGGTCTAAAGTAGTGCACTATATTGGGAATAGGGCTCTGCTCTAAAGTAGTGCACTATATTGGGAATAGGGCTCTGGGTCAAAAGTAGGGCACGGGTGTAGAGAATAGGGCTCTGGTCTAAAGTAGGGCACTATATAGGGAATAGGGCTCTGGTCAAAAGTAGGGTACGGTGTAGAGAATAGGGTGCCAATTGGTACACAACCAAACGGTGACAACAGGTCAAAGGTCAGGCCCCGGTACCTTGCGTCCATCTGGCTTGTCCACCAGAAAGACTTCGCTCCAGATCTGAATGCCTGTGGTCTCTCTCTCAGATCCACCCCTCCAGGAGAACCCAGTCAGAGGCTCCTCTGCCTCCCCCAGCCACTCTTCAGATGCCTGGGGAGTATGGACAGAGATATAGACCAGCATGAGTCAATACATAGATACAGGCCAGCCAATGAGACAATACGTAGATACAGGCCAGCCAATGAGACAATACGTAGATACAGGCCAGCCAATGATATATACCAGCATGAGTCAATACATAGATACAGGCCAGCCAATGAGACAATACGTAGATACAGGCCAGCCAATGAGACAATACATAGATACAGGCCAGACAATGATATAGACCAGCATGAGTCAATACATAGATACAGGCCAGCCAATGAGACAATACGTAGATACAGGCCAGACAATGATATAGACCAGCATGAGTCAATACATAGATACAGGCCAGCCAATGAGACAATACGTAGATACAGGCCAGCCAATTATATAGACCAGCAGGAGTCAATACATAGATACAGGCCAGCCAATGAGACAATACATAGATACAGGCCAGACAATGATATAGACCAGCATGAGACAATACATAGATACAGGCCAGCCAATGATATAGACCAGCATGAGACAATACATAGATACAGGCCAGCCAATGATATAGACCAGCATGAGACAATACATAGATACAGGCCAGCCAATGATATAGACCAGCATGAGACAATACATAGATACAGGCCAGCCAATGATATATATATACACAGAAGAGTGAATTCAGAGACAAAATGCAGGGAAAGACAGCACAGTTAAATGCTTCTGGGAATGCACCAATACTCCCTAACCTAAATCACACATTATCCGATAATCTTAATCATGACATTATGTCACTGCAGGACGCTGATGGAAAGTTTACAGCATGTCGCTTTCATGCTGAGAGTTGGGTCCTAACCAGGTCAAAGGGACACGAACCCATGCCAGTCCCAAAAGCCAAGTATGACTGCTGGATCAAAGGGACACGAACCCATGCCTGTCCCAAAAGCCAAGTATGACTGCTGGATCAAAGGGACACGAACCCATGCCAGTCATGACATCACTGTGTTCTCTGAACAATAACACTTCCTGTATCTCCAGCACTGGGTCTGGAGCTGAGCACCACTATCTCACAAATACATGTGACCCTCCCAAACGTTTAAGCCAGCTGCATCACCCAAAAAGCTGCCTGCTACTCTCCGTTTATCATATATGCATAGTCACTTTAACGAAACATTCATGTACATACTACCTCAATTGGCCCGACCAACCAGTGATCCCGCACATTGGCTAACCGGGCTATCTGCGTTGTGTCCCACCACCCGCCAACCCCTCGTTTACGCTACTGCTACTCTCTGTTCATCATATATGCATAGTCACTTTAACCATATCTACATGTACATACCACCTCAATCAGCCTGACTAACCAGTGTCTGTATGTAGCCTCGCTACTGTATGTAGCCTCTCTACTGTATATAGCCTCCCTACTGTATATAGCCTCTCTATATAGCCTGTCTACTGTATATAGCCTCCCTACTGTATATAGCCTCCCTACTGTATATAGCCTGTCTACTGTATATAGCCTCGCTACTGTATATAGCCTCACTACTGTATATAGCCTCACTACTGTATATAGCCTCTCTACTGTATATAGCCTCACTACTGAATATAGCCTCTCTACTGTATATAGCCTCTCTACTGTATATAGACTCGCTACTGTATATAGCCCCTCCACTGTATATAGCCTCACTACTGTATATAGCCTCTCTACTGTATATAGCCTCTCTACTGTATATAGCCTCTCTACTGTATATCGCCCCTCTACTGTATATAGCCTCACTACTGTATATAGCCTCTCTACTGTATATAGCCTCTCTATATAGCCTGTCTACTGTATATAGCCTGTCTACTGTATATAGCCTGTCTACTGTATATAGCCTCGCTACTGTATATAGCCTCTCTACTGTATATAGCCCCTCTACTGTATATAGCCTCGCTACTGTATATAGCCTCTACTGTATATAGCCTCTCTATATAGCCTGTCTACTGTATATAGCCTCTCTACTGTATATAGCCCCTCTACTGTATATAGCCTCTCTACTGTATATAGCCTCACAACTGTAAATAGCCTCTCTACTGTATATAGCCTGTCTACTGTATATAGCCGCTCTACTGTATATAGCCTGTCTACTCTGTATATAGCCTCACTACTGTATATAGCCTGTCTACTCTGTATATAGCCTGTCTACTGTATATAGCCTCTCTACTCTGTATATAGCCTGTCTACTGTATATAGCTTCTCTACTGTATATAGCCTCTCTACTGTATAGAGCCTCTACTGTATATAGCCTCTACTGTATATAGCCTCTCTACTGTATATAGCCTCTCTACTCTGTATATAGACTGTCTACTGTATATGGCTTCTCTACTGTATGTAGCCTCTCTATATAGCCTGTCTACTGTATATAGCCTGTCTACTGTATATAGCCTCGCTACTGTATATAGCCTCTCTACTGTATATAGCCCCTCTACTGTATATAGCCTCTCTACTGTATATAGCCTCACAACTGTAAATAGCCTCTCTACTGTATATAGCCTGTCTACTGTATATAGCCGCTCTACTGTATATAGCCTGTCTACTCTGTATATAGCCTCACTACTGTATATAGCCTCCCTACTGTATATAGCCTCACTACTGTATATAGCCTGTCTACTGTATGTAGCCTCTCTACTGTATATAGCCTGTCTACTGTATATAGCCTCACTACTGTATATAGCCTCACTACTGTATATAGCCTCACTACTGTATATAGCTTCTCTACTGTATATAGCCTCACTACTGTATATAGCCTCCCTACTGTATATAGCCTCACTACTGTATATAGCCTCCCTACTGT
This sequence comes from Oncorhynchus masou masou, assembly GCF_036934945.1. Classification (NCBI taxonomy): domain Eukaryota; kingdom Metazoa; phylum Chordata; class Actinopteri; order Salmoniformes; family Salmonidae; genus Oncorhynchus; species Oncorhynchus masou. The sequence goes on from NW_027012433.1 coordinate 16,557, forward strand.
ATATAGCCTCTCTACTGTATATAGCCTCTACTGTATATAGCCTCGCTACTGTATATAGTCTCGCTACTGTATATAGCCTCTCTACTGTATATAGCCTCACTACTGTATATAGCCTCTCTACTGTATATAACCTCTCTACTCTAAGTAGCCTCTATACTGTATATAGCCTCTCTACTGTATATAGCCTCCCTACTGTATATAGCCTCGCTACTGTATATAGCCTCTCTACTGTATATAGCCTCGCTACTGTATATAGCCCCTCTACTGTATATAGCCTCCCTACTGTATATAGACTCGCTACTGTATATAGCCTCGCTACTGTATATAGCCTCTCTACTGTATATAGCCTCACTACTGTATATAGCCTCTCTACTCTGTATAGCCTCTCTACTGTATAGAGCCTCTCTGCTGTATATAGCCCCTCTACTGTATTTAGCCTCCCTACTGTATATAGCCTCGCTACTGTATATAGCCTCACTACTGTATATAGCCTCTCTACTGTATATAGCCCCTCTACTGTATATAGCCCCTCTACTGTATATAGCTTCTACTGTATTTAGCCTCCCTACTGTATATAGACTCGCTACTGTATATAGACTCGCTACTGTATATAGCCTCACTACTGTATATAGCCTCTCTACTGTATATAGCCCCTCTACTGTATATAGCCCCTCTACTGTATATAGCCTCTCTACTGTATATAGTCTCTCTACTGTATAGAGCCTCTCTACTGTATATGGTCTCTCTACTGTATAGAGCCTCTCTACTGTATAGAGCCTCTCTACTGTATATAGCCTGTATTTTTACTGTTGTTTTATTTCTTTACTTACCTATTGTTCACCTAATACCTTTTTTTCACAATTGGTTAGAGTAAGTATTTCACTGTAAGGTCTACACCTGTTGTATTCAGCATTTCACTGTAAGGTCTATGACACCTGTTGTATTCAGCATTTCACTGTAAGGTCTACTACACCTGTTGTATTCAGCATTTCACTGTAAGGTCTACTACACCTGTTGTATTCAGCATTTCACTGTGAGGTCTACTACACCTGTTGTATTCAGCATTTCACTGTAAGGTCTACTACACCTGTTGTATTCAGCGCACGTGACAAATTAACTTTGAGTTGATTTGATCATTTGGCGGCGTGGGTGGAGACATTTCAACCTGGAGTGAGGTTACCAATCCCCATCATTTACACAAGCATGACCTTTGAACTCACCTGGCTGTACATGTAACGCAGCATGAAGTCCATGAGGAATGACTTGCCCTTGCGGAACGCCCCAGCCACAGATATGGCCACTACTTCCCTGTTCTGGACCTCTTCGGCCAATAGGATCCGGCTCAGCGCCGCCTCGTCCAGCTCGAAGGTGTGGTCGTCCCTGACAACCAGCACCTGGATGGGCCGCGCACTTCCATCAGGCTCCTCCTCCTCCGAGCTCCAGTCGTAGGTGGCTTTGTCTGTGAAGGACCCTGTCACATGATGTGGGATGTCACATGATGTGGGATGTCACATGATGGGGGATGTCACATGATGGGGGATGTCACATGATGGGGGAGGGAATGTAAACATGAAAGAATGTTGCACATCCTATGTTTGTAACGTTCCCAAGTGCAGCTGTCCATTCCCTGTGTAATGAACAACTCTTGACCAGAGCCCGACTGACTGTATGTGGTGCCATTTAGGATGCTCTGTGCCCTGTCACACCCTGATCTGCTTCACCTGTCTTTGTGATTGTCTCCACCCAACTCCAGGTATTGCCCATCTTCCCCAGTATCCCCTATGTATTTATACCTGTGTTCTCTGTTTGTCTGTTGCCAGTTCTTCTTGTTTGTCAAGTCAACCCGCGGGTTTTTGTCTCAACGCCTGCTGCTCCCGAGTCTCGCTTTTTCCTCGCCCTCATGGTTTTGAGCCTTGCCTGACCACTCTGCCTGCCCCTGAGCCTGGCTGCCGTCCTGCACCTTTCCCCCCACTACTCTAGTTATCGACCCCTACCTGCCTTGACCTGTCGTTTTCCTGCCCTGTTGCCATAATAAACATTGTTACTCTGACACAGACTGCATCTGGGTCTCACCTTCAAAACCTGATAGTGCCCTGCAGGAAAATGGATGCCATTTCTGACACAACTGCACACTCTATAATACCCCCAGTTATCGATTGACCAATCAACATTAGGCACCCGATGCCTTCCCCTGAGGTATAGGGGAAATGGGGAAACACTTTATATCCTATAAACAGAGAAAGAAGAAGCTGCAAAGAGGTAGCCATCAAAAGCTTTACAAAATTGATCAATTTGATACTAATTTTATTTTAACTGATTTACAGCAGGAAACTCTACCCAAACAATAGACCATTCACAGTATACTGTGTGCGAATGTAATTAAAATACGGAAATGACCCCTTTTAGTAATGACAGGACGTGTTAGAGGCTTGTTAATACCATACTAGCTGTCTATCCGGTGTGGTTAACACATCGATATCATCTCAGCCCGTATAGTTTGTTTCCCAAAAGGCTCCCTCTTCCTTACCATCGTACACTACATTTGACCAGAGCCCCATGTGCCTTCGTCACAAGTAGTGTACTACAGAGGGAATATAATGCTATTTGGGATGAGAGAGAGAGAGAGAGAGAGAGAGAGAGAGAGAGAGAGAGAGAGAGAGAGAGAGAGAGAGAGAGAGAGAGAGAGAGAGAGAGAGAGAGAGAGAGAGAGAGAGAGAGAGAGAGAGAGAGAGAGAGAGAGAGAGAGAGAGAGAGAGAGAGAGAGAGAGAGAGAGAGAGAGAGAGAGAGAGAGAGAGAGAGAGAGAGAGAGAGAGAGAGAGAGAGAGAGAGAGAGAGAGAGAGAGAGAGAGAGAGAGAGAGAGAGAGAGAGAGAGAGAGAGAGAGAGAGAGAGAGAGAGAGAGAGAGAGAGAGAGGGACGGACGGACGGACGGACGGAGAGAGGGAGAC